>NC_092095.1:1356964-1430725 GCF_045679555.1 Salvelinus alpinus
ACAGCCTTGGTTTCTCTAACGATTGCCTCGCCTGGTTCACCAACTACTTCTCTGATCGAGTTCAGTGTGTCAAATCGGAGGGTCTGTTGTCCGGGCCTCTGGCAGTCTCTATGGGGGTGCCACAGGGTTCAATTCTTGGACCGACTCTCTTCTCTGTTTACATCAATGATGTCGCTCTTGCTGCTGGTGATTCTCTGATCCACCTCTACGCAGACGACACTATTCTGTATACTTCTGGCCCTTCTTTTGACACTGTGTTAACAACCCTCCAGGCGAGCTTCAATGCCATACAACTCTCCTTCCGTGGCCTCCAACTGCTCTTAAATACAAGTAAAACCAAATGCATGCTCTTCAACCGATCGCTGCCTGCTCCTGCCCGCCTGTCCAACATCACTACTTTGGACGGCTCTGACTTAGAATATGTGGACACCTACAAATACCTAGGTGTCTGGTTAGACTGTAAACTCTCCTTCCAGACTCACATCAAACATCTCCAATCCAAAGTCAAATCTAGAATTGGCTTCCTATTCCGCAACAAAGCATCCTTTACTCATGCTGCCAAACATACCCTTGTAAAACCTACCATCCTACCAATCCTCGACTTCGGTGATGTCATTTACAAAATAGCCTCCAAAACCCTACTCAATAAATTGGATGCAGTCTATCACAGTGCCATCCGTTTTGTCACCAAAGCCCCATATACTACCCACCACTGCGACCTGTACACTCTCGTTGGCTGGCCCTCGCTTCATACTCGTCGCCAAACCCACTGGTTCCAGGTCATCTACAAGACCCTGCTAGGTAAAGTCCCCCCTTATCTCAGCTCGCTGGTCACCATAGCAGCACCTACCTGTAGCACGCGCTCCAGCAGGTATATCTCTCTAGTCACCCCCAAAACCAATTCTTCCTTTGGACGCCTCTCCTTCCAGTTCTCTGCTGCCAATGACTGGAACGAACTACAAAAATCTCTGAAACTGGAAACACCTATCTCCCTCACTAGCTTTAAGCACCAGCTGTCAGAGCAGCTCATAGATTACTGCACCTGTACATAACCCATCTACAATTTAGCCCAAACAACTACCTCTTTACCTACTGTATTTATTTATTAATTTATTTTGCTCCTTTGCACCCCATTATTTCTGTCTCTACTTTGCACTTTCTTCCACTGCAAACCAACCATTCCATTGTTTTTTTTTTTTTTTTTTTTTTTTTAGTTTTTATTTTACTTGCTGTGTTGTACTCACTTCGCCTCCATGGCCTTTTATATTTTTATTTATTTATACATATATTTGTTTGCCTTCACCTCCCTTATCTCACCTCACTTGCTCACATTGTATATAGACTTATTTTTTTTTTTTTTCACTGTATTATTGACTATATGTTTGTTTTACTCCATGTGTAACTATGTGTTGTTGTATGTGTCGAACTGCTTTGCTTTATCTTGGCCAGGTCGCAATTGTAAATGAGAACGTGTTCTCAATTTGCCTACCTGGTTAAATAAAGGTTAAATAAAAAATAAATAAAAATAATATAATAGAGACAGTAGATCTAGCTGGTCTGCCATAATGTAATAGAGACATTAGATCTAGCTGGTCTGTCATAATATAATAGAGACAGTATATCTAGCTGGTCTGTCATAATATAATAGAGACAGTATATCTAGCTGGTCTGTCATAATATAATAGAGACATTAGATCTAGCTGGCCTGTCATAATATAATAGATACTGTAGATCTAGCTGGTCTGTCATAATATAATAGAGACACTAGATCTAGCTGGTCTGTCATAATATAATAGAGACACTAGATCTAGCTGGTCTGTCATAATATAATAGAGACAGTAGATCTAGCTGGTCTGTCATAATATAATAGAGACAGTAGATCTAGCTGGTCTGTCATAATATAATAGATACTGTAGATCTAGCTGGTCTGTCATAATATAATAGAGACATTAGATGTAGCTGGTCTGTCATAATATAATAGAGACAGTATATCTAGCTGGTCTGTCATAATATAATAGAGACATTAGATCTAGCTGGTCTGTCATAATATAAAAGAGACATTAGATCTAGCTGGTCTGCCATAATGTAATAGAGACATTAGATCTAGCTGGTCTGTCATAATATAATAGAGACAGTAGATCTAGCTGGTCTGTCATAATGTAATTGAGACATTAGATCTAGCTGGTCTGTCATAATATAATAGAGAAATTAGATCTAGCTGGTCTGTCATAATATAATAGAGACATTAGATCTAGCTGGTCTATCATAATGTAATAGAGACATTAGATCTAGCTGGTCTGTCATAATATAATAGAGACAGTAGATCTAGCTGGTCTGTCATAATATAATAGAGACAGTATATCTAGCTGGTCTGTCATAATATAATAGAGACAGTAGATCTAGCTGGTCTGTCATAATGTAATAGAGACAGTATATCTAGCTGGTCTGTCATAATATAACAGAGACAATATATCTAGCTGGTCTGTCATAATATAATAGAGACAGTAGATCTAGCTGGTCTGTCATAATATAATAGAGACAGTAGATCTAGCTGGTCTGTCATAATATAATAGAGACAGTAGATCTAGCTGATCTGTCATTATATAATAGAGACAGTAGATCTAGCTGGTCTGCCATAATGTAATAGAGACATTAGATCTAGCTGGTCTGTCATAATATAATAGAGACAGTATATCTAGCTGGTCTGTCATAATATAATAGAGACAGTATATCTAGCTGGTCTGTCATAATATAATAGAGACATTAGATCTAGCTGGCCTGTCATAATATAATAGATACTGTAGATCTAGCTGGTCTGTCATAATATAATAGAGACACTAGATCTAGCTGGTCTGTCATAATATAATAGAGGCAGTAGATCTAGCTGGTCTGTCATAATATAATAGATACTGTAGATCTAGCTGGTCTGTCATAATATAATAGAAACATTAGATCTAGCTGGTCTGTCATAATATAATAGAGACAGTATATCTAGCTGGTCTGTCATAATATAATAGAGACAGTAGATCTAGCTGGCCTGTCATAATATAAAAGAGACATTAGATCTAGCTGGTCTGTCATAATGTAATAGAGACATTAGATCTAGCTGGTCTGTCATAATATAATAGAGACAGTAGATCTAGCTGGTCTGTCATAATGTAATAGAGACATTAGATCTAGCTGGTCTGTCATAATATAATAGAGACATTAGATCTAGCTGGTCTGTCATAATATAATAGAGACATTAGATCTAGCTGGTCTATCATAATGTAATAGAGACATTAGATCTAGCTGGTCTGTCATAATATAATAGAGACAGTAGATCTAGCTGGTCTGTCATTATATAATAGAGACAGTATATCTAGCTGGTCTGTCATAATATAATAGAGACAGTAGATCTAGCTGGTCTGTCATAATGTAATAGAGACATTAGATCTAGCTGGTCTGTCATAATATAATAGAGACATTAGATCTAGCTGGTCTGTCATAATATAATAGAGACATTAGATCTAGCTGGTCTATCATAATGTAATAGAGACATTAGATCTAGCTGGTCTGTCATAATATAATAGAGGCAGTAGATCTAGCTGGTCTGTCATTATATAATAGAGACAGTATATCTAGCTGGTCTGTCATAATATAATAGAGACAGTAGATCTAGCTGATCTGTCATTATATAATAGAGACAGTAGATCTAGCTGGTCTGTCATAATATAATAGAGACAGTAGATCTAGCTGGTCTGCCATAATGTAATAGAGACATTAGATCTAGCTGGTCTGTCATAATATAATAGAGACAGTATATCTAGCTGGTCTGTCATAATATAATAGAGACATTAGATCTAGCTGGTCTGTCATAATGTAATAGAGACATTAGATCTAGCTGGCCTGTCATAATATAATAGATACTGTAGATCTAGCTGGTCTGTCATAATATAATAGAGACACTAGATCTAGCTGGTCTGTCATAATATAATAGAGACAGTAGATCTAGCTGGTCTGTCATAATATAATAGATACTGTAGATCTAGCTGGTCTGTCATAATATAATAGAAACATTAGATGTAGCTGGTCTGTCATAATATAATAGAGACAGTAGATCTAGCTGGTCTGTCATAATATAATAGAGACATTAGATCTAGCTGGTCTGTCATAATATAAAAGAGACATTAGATCTAGCTGGTCTGTCATAATATAATAGAGACATTAGATCTAGCTGGTCTGTCATAATATAATAGAGACATTAGATCTAGCTGGTCTGTCATAATGTAATAGAGACATTAGATCTAGCTGGTCTGTCATAATATAATAGAGACATTAGATCTAGCTGGTCTGTCATAATATAATAGAGACATTAGATCTAGCTGGTCTGTCATAATGTAATAAAGACATTAGATCTAGCTGGTCTGTCATAATATAATAGAGGCAGTAGATCTAGCTGGTCTGTCATTATATAATAGAGACAGTATATCTAGCTGGTCTGTCATAATATAATAGAGACAGTAGATCTAGCTGGTCTGTCATAATGTAATTGAGACATTAGATCTAGCTGGTCTGTCATAATATAATAGAGACATTAGATCTAGCTGGTCTGTCATAATATAATAGAGACATTAGATCTAGCTGGTCTGTCATAATGTAATAGAGACATTCGATCTAGCTGGTCTGTCATAATGTAATAGAGACATTAGATCTAGCTGGTCTGTCATAATATAATAGAGACAGTAGATCTAGCTGGCCTGTCATAATATAATAGAGACAGTAGATCTAGCTGGTCTGTCATAATATAATAGAGACATTAGATGTAGCTGGTCTGTCATAATATAATAGAGACAGTATATCTAGCTGGTCTGTCATAATATAATAGAGACAGTAGATCTAGCTGGCCTGTCATAATATAAAAGAGACATTAGATCTAGCTGGTCTGCCATAATGTAATAGAGACATTAGATCTAGCTGGTCTGTCATAATATAATAGAGACAGTATATCTAGCTGATCTGTCATAATATAATAGAGACAGTAGATCTAGCTGGTCTGTCATAATATAATAGAGACAGTAGATCTAGCTGGTCTGTCATAATATAATAGAGACAGTAGATCTAGCTGGTCTGTCATAATATAATAGAGACAGTAGATCTAGCTGGTCTGTCATAATATAATAGAGACAGTATATCTAGCTGGTCTGTCATAATATAATAGACACAGTAGATCTAGCTGGTCTGTCATAATATAATAGAGACATTAGATCTAGCTGGTCTGTTATAATATAATAGAGACAGTAGATCTAGCTGGTCTGTCATAATATAATAGAGACATTAGATCTAGCTGGTCTGTCATAATATAATAGAGACAGCTGGTCTGTCATAATATAATAGAGACATTCGATCTATCTGGTCTGTCATAATGTAATAGAGACATTAGATCTAGCTGGTCTGTCATAATATAATAGAGACAGTAGATCTAGCTGGTCTGTCATAATATAATAGAGACAGTAGATCTAGCTGGTCTGTCATAATATAATAGAGACATTAGATCTAGCTGGTCTGTCATAATATAATAGAGACAGTAGATCTAGCTGGTCTGTCATAATATAATAGAAACATTAGATCTAGCTGGTCTGTCATAATATAATAGAGACATTAGATCTAGCTGGTCTGTCATAATATAATAGAGACAGTAGATCTAGCTGGTCTGTCATAATATAATAGAGACATTAGATCTAACTGGTCTGCCATAATGTAATAGAGACATTAGATCTAGCTGGTCTGTCATAATATAATAGAGACATTAGATCTAGCTGGTCTGTCATAATATAATAGAGACATTAGATCTAGCTGGTCTGTCATAATATAATAGAGACATTAGATGTAGCTGGTCTGTCATAATGTAATAGAGACATTAGATCTAGCTGGTCTGTCATAATATAATAGAGACATTAGATCTAGCTGGTCTGTCATAATATAATAGAGACATTAGATCTAGCTGGTCTGTCATAATATAATAGAGAAATTAGATCTAGCTGGTCTGTCATAATATAATAGAGGAAGTAGATCTAGCTGGTCTGTCATTATATAATAGAGACAGTATATCTAGCTGGTCTGTCATAATATAATAGAGACAGTAGATCTAGCTGGTCTGTCATAATATAATAGAGCCATTAGATCTAGCTGGTCTGTCATAATGTAATAGAGACATTAGATCTAGCTGGTCTGTCATAATATAATAGAGACATTAGATCTAGCTGGTCTGTCATAATATAATAGAGACATTAGATCTAGCTGGTCTGTCATAATATAATAGAGACAGTAGATCTAGCTGGTCTGTCATTATATAATAGAGACAGTAGATCTAGCTGGTCTGTCATGATATAATAGAGACATTAGATCTAGCTGGTCTGTCATAATGTAATAGAGACATTAGATCTAGCTGGTCTGTCATAATATAATAGAGACATTAGATCTAGCTGGTCTGTCATAATATAATAGAGACATTAGATCTAGCTGGTCTGTCATAATATAATAGAGACATTAGATCTAGCTGGTCTGTCATAATATAATAGAGGAAGTAGATCTAGCTGGTCTGTCATTATATAATAGAGACAGTATATCTAGCTGGTCTGTCATAATATAATAGAGACAGTAGATCTAGCTGGTCTGTCATAATGTAATAGAGACATTCGATCTAGCTGGTCTGTCATAATGTAATAGAGACATTAGATCTAGCTGGTCTGTCATAATATAATAGAGACAGTAGATCTAGCTGGTCTGTCATAATATAATAGAGACATTAGATCTAGCTGGTCTGTCATAATGTAATAGAGACATTAGATCTAGCTGGTCTGTCATAATATAATAGAGACAGTAGATCTAGCTGGCCTGTCATAATATAATAGATACTGTAGATCTAGCTGGTCTGTCATAATAAAATAGAGACATTAGATCTAGCTGGTCTGTCATAATATAATAGAGGCAGTAGATCTAGCTGGTATGTCATTATATAATAGAGACAGTAGATCTAGCTGGTCTGTCATAATGTAATAGAGACATTAGATCTAGCTGGTCTTTCATAATATAATAGAGACATTAGATCTAGCTGGTCTGTCATAATATAATAGAGACATTAGATCTAGCTGGTCTGTCATAATATAATAGAGACATTAGATCTAGCTGGTCTGTCATAATATAATAGAGACAGTATATCTAGCTGGTCTGTCATAACATAATAGAGACAGTAGATCTAGCTGGTCTGTCATAATATAATAGAGACATTAGATCTAGCTGGTCTGTCATAATATCATAGAGACAGTAGATCTAGCTGGTCTGTCATTATATAATAGAGACAGTAGATCTAGCTGGTCTGTCATAAAATAATAGAGACATTAGATCTAGCTGGTCTGCCATAATGTAATAGAGACATTAGATCTAGCTGGTCTGTCATAATATAAGAGACAGTAGATCTTGCTGGTCTGTCATAATATAATAGAGACAGTAGATCTAGCTGGTCTGTCATAATGTAAAAGAGACATTAGATCTAGCTGGTCTGTCATAATATAATAGAGACAGTAGATCTAGCTGGTCTGTCATAATGTAATAGAGACATTAGATCTAGCTGGTCTGTCATAATATAATAGAGAAATTAGATCTTGCTGGTCTGTCATAATATAATAGAGACATTAGATCTAGCTGGTCTGTCATAATGTAATAAAGACATTAGATCTAGCTGGTCTGTCATAATATAATAGAGGCAGTAGATCTAGCTGGTCTGTCATTATATAATAGAGACAGTATATCTAGCTGGTCTGTCATAATATAATAGAGACAGTAGATCTAGCTGGTCTGTCATAATGTAATTGAGACATTAGATCTAGCTGGTCTGTCATAATATAATAGAGACATTAGATCTAGCTGGTCTGTCATAATATAATAGAGACATTAGATCTAGCTGGTCTATCATAATGTAATAGAGACATTCGATCTAGCTGGTCTGTCATAATGTAATAGAGACATTAGATCTAGCTGGTCTGTCATAATATAATAGAGACAGTAGATCTAGCTGGTCTGTCATAATATAATAGATACTGTAGATCTAGCTGGTCTGTCATAATATAATAGAGACATTAGATGTAGCTGGTCTGTCATAATATAATAGAGACAGTATATCTAGCTGGTCTGTCATAATATAATAGAGACAGTAGATCTAGCTGGTCTGTCATAATATAAAAGAGACATTAGATCTAGCTGGTCTGCCATAATGTAATAGAGACATTAGATCTAGCTGGTCTGTCATAATATAATAGAGACAGTATATCTAGCTGATCTGTCATAATATAATAGAGACAGTAGATCTAGCTGGTCTGTCATAATATAATAGAGACAGTAGATCTAGCTGGTCTGTCATAATATAATAGAGACAGTATATCTAGCTGGTCTGTCATAATATAATAGAGACAGTAGATCTAGCTGGTCTGTCATAATATAATAGAGACAGTATATCTAGCTGGTCTGTCATAATATAATAGACACAGTAGATCTAGCTGGTCTGTCATAATATAATAGAGACATTAGATCTAGCTGGTCTGTTATAATATAATAGAGACAGTATATCTAGCTGGTCTGTCATAATATAATAGAGACATTAGATCTAGCTGGTCTGTCATAATATAATAGAGACAGCTGGTCTGTCATAATATAATAGAGACATTCGATCTAGCTGGTCTGTCATAATGTAATAGAGACATTAGATCTAGCTGGTCTGTCATAATATAATAGAGACAGTAGATCTAGCTGGCCTGTCATAATATAATAGAGACAGTAGATCTAGCTGGTCTGTCATAATATAATAGAGACATTAGATCTAGCTGGTCTGTCATAATATAATAGAGACAGTAGATCTAGCTGGTCTGTCATAATATAATAGAAACATTAGATCTAGCTGGTCTGTCATAATATAATAGAGACAGTAGATCTAGCTGGTCTGTCATAATATAATAGAGACAGTAGATCTAGCTGGTCTGTCATAATATAATAGAGACATTAGATCTAACTGGTCTGTCATAATGTAATAGAGACATTAGATCTAGCTGGTCTGTCATAATATAATAGAGACAGTATATCTAGCTGGTCTGTCATAATATAATAGAGACAGTAGATCTAGCTGGTCTGTCATAATATAATAGAGACATTAGATGTAGCTGGTCTGTCATAATGTAATAGAGACATTAGATCTAGCTGGTCTGTCATAATATAATAGAGACAGTAGATCTAGCTGGTCTGTCATAATATAATAGTGACAGTAGATCTAGCTGGTCTGTCATAATATAATAGAGAAATTAGATCTAGCTGGTCTGTCATAATATAATAGAGACAGTAGATCTAGCTGGTCTGTCATTATATAATAGAGACAGTATATCTAGCTGGTCTGTCATAATATAATAGAGACAGTAGATCTTGCTGGTCTGTCATGATATAATAGAGCCATTAGATCTAGCTGGTCTGTCATAATGTAATAGAGACATTAGATCTAGCTGGTCTGTCATAATATAATAGAGACAGTATATCTAGCTGGTCTGTCATAATATAATAGAGACAGTAGATCTAGCTGGTCTGTCATAATATAATAGAGACATTAGATCTAGCTGGTCTGTCATAATATAATAGAGGAAGTAGATCTAGCTGGTCTGTCATTATATAATAGAGACAGTATATCTAGCTGGTCTGTCATAATATAATAGAGACAGTAGATCTAGCTGGTCTGTCATAATGTAATAGAGACATTCGATCTAGCTGGTCTGTCATAATGTAATAGAGACATTAGATCTAGCTGGTCTGTTATAATATAATAGAGACAGTAGATCTAGCTGGTCTGTCATAATATAATAGAGACATTAGATCTAGCTGGTCTGTCATAATGTAATAGAGACATTAGATCTAGCTGGTCTGTCATAATATAATAGAGACAGTAGATCTAGCTGGCCTGTCATAATATAATAGATACTGTAGATCTAGCTGGTCTGTCATAATAAAATAGAGACATTAGATCTAGCTGGTCTGTCATAATATAATAGAGACAGTAGATCTAGCTGGTCTGTCATAATATAATAGAGACAGTAGATCTAGCTGGTCTGTCATAATGTAATAGAGACATTAGATCTAGCTGGTCTTTCATAATATAATAGAGACAGTATATCTAGCTGGTCTGTCATAATATAATAGAGACAGTAGATCTAGCTGGTCTGTCATAATATAATAGAGACATTAGATCTAGCTGGTCTGTCATAATATAATAGAGACAGTAGATCTAGCTGGTCTGTCATAACATAATAGAGACAGTAGATCTAGCTGGTCTGTCATAATATAATAGAGACATTAGATCTAGCTGGTCTGTCATAATATCATAGAGACAGTAGATCTAGTTGGTCTGTCATTATATAATAGAGACAGTAGATCTAGCTGGTCTGTCATAAAATAATAGAGACATTAGATCTAGCTGGTCTGCCATAATGTAATAGAGACATTAGATCTAGCTGGTCTGTCATAATATAAGAGACAGTAGATCTTGCTGGTCTGTCATAATATAATAGAGACAGTATATCTAGCTGGTCTGTCATAATGTAAAAGAGACATTAGATCTAGCTGGTCTGTCATAATATAATAGAGACAGTAGATCTAGCTGGCCTGTCATACTATAATATATAATGTAGATCTAGCTGGTCTGTCATAATATAATAGAGAAATTAGATCTTGCTTGTCTGTCATAATATAATAGAGACAGTAGATCTAGCTGGTCTGTCATAATATAATAGAGGCAGTAGATCTAGCTGGTCTGTCATAGTAAAATAGAGACATTAGATCTAGCTGGTCTGTCATAATATAATAGAGGCAGTAGATCTAGCTGGTCTGTCATAATATAATAGAGACTGTAGATCTAGCTGGCCTGTCATACTATAATAGATAATGTAGATCTAGCTGGTCTGTCATAATATAATAGAGACATTAGATCTAGCTGGTCTGTCATAATATAATAGAGACAGTATATCTAGCTGGTCTGTCATAATATAATAGAGACAGTAGATCTAGCTGGTCTGTCATAGTAAAATAGAGACATTAGATCTAGCTGGTCTGTCATAATATAATAGAGGCAGTAGATCTAGCTGGTCTGTCATAGTAAAATAGAGACATTAGATCTAGCTGGTCTGTCATAATATAATAGAGGCAGTAGATCTAGCTGGTCTGTCATTATATAATAGAGACAGTAGATCTAGCTGGTCTGTCATAATGTAATAGAGACATTAGATCTAGCTGGTCTGTCATAATGTAATAGAGACAGTATATCTAGCTGGTCTGTCATAATATAATAGAGACAGTAGATCTAGCTGGTCTGTCATAATATAATAGATACTGTAGATCTAGCTGGTCTGTCATAATAAAATAGAGACAGTATATCTAGCTGGTCTGTCATAATATAATAGATACTGTAGATCTAGCTGGTCTGTCATAATATAATAGAGACATTAGATCTAGCTGGTCTGTCATAATATAATAGAGACAGTATATCTAGCTGGTCTGTCATAACATAATAGAGACAGTAGATCTAGCTGGTCTGTCATAATATAATAGAGACATTAGATCTAGCTGGTCTGTCATAATATCATAGAGGCAGTAGATCTAGTTGGTCTGTCATTATATAATAGAGACAGTAGATCTAGCTGGTCTGTCATAATATAATAGAGACATTAGATCTAGCTGGTCTGCCATAATGTAATAGAGACATTAGATCTAGCTGGTCTGTCATAATATAAGAGAGACATTATATCTAGCTGGTCTATCATAATATAATAGAGACAGTAGATCTAGCTGGTCTGTCATAATATAATAGAGACAGTATATCTAGCTGGTCTGTCATAATATAATAGAGACAGTAGATCTAGCTGGTCTGTCATAATGTAATAGAGACATTCGATCTAGCTGGTCTGTCATAATGTAATAGAGACATTCGATCTAGCTGGTCTGTCATAATATAATAGAGACAGTAGATCTAGCTGGTCTGTCATAATATAATAGAGACATTAGATCTAGCTGGTCTGTCATAATGTAATAGAGAAATTAGATCTAGCTGGTCTGTCATAATATAATAGAGACAGTAGATCTAGCTGGTCTGTCATAATATAATAGATACTGTAGATCTAGCTGGTCTGTCATAATAAAATAGAGACATTAGATCTAGCTGGTCTGTCATAATATAATAGAGGCAGTAGATCTAGCTGGTATGTCATTATATAATAGAGACAGTAGATCTAGCTGGTCTGTCATAATGTAATAGAGACATTAGATCTAGCTGGTCTTTCATAATATAATAGAGACAGTATATCTAGCTGGTCTGTCATAATATAATAGATACTGTAGATCTAGCTGGTCTGTCATAATATAATAGAGACATTAGATCTAGCTGGTCTGTCATAATATAATAGAGACAGTATATCTAGCTGGTCTGTCATAACATAATAGAGACAGTAGATCTAGCTGGTCTGTCATAATATAATAGAGACATTAGATCTAGCTGGTCTGTCATAATATAATAGAGGCAGTAGATCTAGCTGGTCTGTCATTATATAATAGAGACAGTAGATCTAGCTGGTCTGTCATAATATAATAGAGACATTAGATCTAGCTGGTCTGTCATAATGTAATAGAGACATTAGATCTAGCTGGTCTGTCATAATATAATAGAGACATTAGATCTAGCTGGTCTGTCATAATATAATAGAGACATTAGATCTAGCTGGTCTGTCATAATGTAAAAGAGACATTAGATCTAGCTGGTCTGTCATAATATAATAGAGACAGTAGATCTAGCTGGCCTGTCATACTATAATATATAATGTAGATCTAGCTGGTCTGTCATAATATAATAGAGAAATTAGATCTAGCTGGTCTGTCATAATATAATAGAGACAGTATATCTAGCTGGTCTGTCATAATGTAAAAGAGACATTAGATCTAGCTGGTCTGTCATAATATAATAGAGACAGTAGATCTAGCTGGCCTGTCATACTATAATAGATAATGTAGATCTAGCTGGTCTGTCATAATATAATAGAGACATTAGATCTAGCTGGTCTGTCATAATATAATAGAGACAGTATATCTAGCTGGTCTGTCATAATATAATAGAGACAGTAGATCTAGCTGGTCTGTCATAATATAATAGAGACATTAGATCTAGCTGGTCTGTCATAATATAATAGAGGCAGTAGATCTAGCTGGTCTGTCATAGTAAAATAGAGACATTAGATCTAGCTGGTCTGTCATAATATAATAGAGGCAGTAGATCTAGCTGGTCTGTCATTATATAATAGAGACAGTAGATCTAGCTGGTCTGTCATAATGTAATAGAGACATTAGATCTAGCTGGTCTGTCATAATGTAATAGAGACAGTATATCTAGCTGGTCTGTCATAATATAATAGAGACAGTAGATCTAGCTGGCCTGTCATAATATAATAGATACTGTAGATCTAGCTGGTCTGTCATAATAAAATAGAGACATTAGATCTAGCTGGTCTGTCATAATATAATAGAGGCAGTAGATCTAGCTGGTCTGTCATAATATAATAGAGACAGTAGATCTAGCTGGTCTGTCATAATGTAATAGAGACATTAGATCTAGCTGGTCTGTCATAATATAATAGAGACAGTATATCTAGCTGGTCTGTCATAATATAATAGAGACAGTAGATCTAGCTGGTCTGTCATAATATAATAGAGACATTAGATCTAGCTGGTCTGTCATAATATAATAGAGACAGTAGATCTAGCTGGTCTGTCATAACATAATAGAGACAGTAGATCTAGCTGGTCTGTCATAATATAATAGAGACATTAGATCTAGCTGGTCTGTCATAATATAATAGAGACAGTAGATCTAGCTGGTCTGTCATAATATAATAGAGACAGTAGATCTAGCTGGTCTGTCATAAAATAATAGAGACATTAGATCTAGCTGGTCTGCCATAATGTAATAGAGACATTAGATCTAGCTGGTCTGTCATAATATAATAGAGACATTAGATCTAGCTGGTCTGTCATAATATAATAGAGACATTAGATCTAGCTGGTCTGTCATAATGTAAAAGAGACATTAGATCTAGCTGGTCTGTCATAATATAATAGAGACAGTAGATCTAGCTGGCCTGTCATACTATAATATATAATGTAGATCTAGCTGGTCTGTCATAATATAATAGAGAAATTAGATCTAGCTGGTCTGTCATAATATAATAGAGACAGTAGATCTAGCTGGTCTGTCATAATGTAAAAGAGACATTAGATCTAGCTGGTCTGTCATAATATAATAGAGACAGTAGATCTAGCTGGCCTGTCATACTATAATAGATAATGTAGATCTAGCTGGTCTGTCATAATATAATAGAGACATTAGATCTAGCTGGTCTGTCATAATATAATAGAGACAGTATATCTAGCTGGTCTGTCATAATATAATAGAGACAGTAGATCTAGCTGGTCTGTCATAGTATAATAGAGACATTAGATCTAGCTGGTCTGTCATAATATAATAGAGGCAGTAGATCTAGCTGGTCTGTCATAGTAAAATAGAGACATTAGATCTAGCTGGTCTGTCATAATATAATAGAGGCAGTAGATCTAGCTGGTCTGTCATTATATAATAGAGACAGTAGATCTAGCTGGTCTGTCATAATGTAATAGAGACATTAGATCTAGCTGGTCTGTCATAATATAATAGAGACAGTATATCTAGCTGGTCTGTCATAATATAATAGAGACAGTAGATCTAGCTGGCTTGTCATAATATAATAGATACTGTAGATCTAGCTGGTCTGTCATAATATAATAGAGACATTAGATCTAGCTGGTCTGTCATAATATAATAGAGGCAGTAGATCTAGCTGGTATGTCATTATATAATAGAGACAGTAGATCTAGCTGGTCTGTCATAATGTAATAGAGACATTAGATCTAGCTGGTCTTTCATAATATAATAGAGACAGTATATCTAGCTGGTCTGTCATAATATAATAGATACTGTAGATCTAGCTGGTCTGTCATAATATAATAGAGACATTAGATCTAGCTGGTCTGTCATAATATAATAGAGACAGTATATCTAGCTGGTCTGTCATAACATAATAGAGACAGTAGATCTAGCTGGTCTGTCATAATATAATAGAGACATTAGATCTAGCTGGTCTGTCATAATATCATAGAGACAGTAGATCTAGCTGGTCTGTCATTATATAATAGAGACAGTAGATCTAGCTGGTCTGTCATAAAATAATAGAGACATTAGATCTAGCTGGTCTGTCATAATGTAATAGAGACATTAGATCTAGCTGGTCTGTCATAATATAATAGAGACAGTAGATCTAGCTGGTCTGTCATAATGTAAAAGAGACATTAGATCTAGCTGGTCTGTCATAATATAATATAGACAGTAGATCTAGCTGGCCTGTCATACTATAATATATAATGTAGATCTAGCTGGTCTGTCATAATATAATAGAGACATTAGATCTAGCTGGTCTGTCATAATATAATAGAGACAGTAGATCTAGCTGGTCTGTCATAGTAAAATAGAGACATTAGATCTAGCTGGTCTGTCATAATATAATAGAGGCAGTAGATCTAGCTGGTCTGTCATTATATAATAGAGACAGTAGATCTAGCTGGTCTGTCATAATGTAATAGAGACATTAGATCTAGCTGGTCTGTCATAATATAATAGAGACAGTATATCTAGCTGGTCTGTCATAATATAATAGAGACAGTAGATCTAGCTGGTCTGTCATAATATAATAGAGACATTAGATCTAGCTGGTCTGTCATTATATAATAGAGAAAGTAGATCTAGCTGGTCTGTCATAATATAATAGAGACAGTATATCTAGCTGGTCTGTCATAATATAATAGAGACAGTAGATCTTGCTGGTCTGTCATAATATAATAGAGACATTAGATCTAGCTGGTCTGTCATAATGTAATAGAGACAGTATATCTAGCTGGTCTGTCATAATATAACAGAGACAATATATCTAGCTGGTCTGTCATAATATAATAGAGACAGTAGATCTAGCTGGTCTGTCATAATGTAATAGAGACATTAGATCTAGCTGGTCTGTCATAATATAATAGAGACAGTATATCTAGCTGGTCTGTCATAATATAATAGAGACATTAGATCTAGCTGGTCTGTCATAATGTAATAGAGACATTAGATCTAGCTGGTCTGTCATAATATAATAGAGACAGTAGATCTAGCTGGCCTGTCATAATATAATAGATACTGTAGATCTAGCTGGTATGTCATAATAAAATAGAGACATTAGATCTAGCTGGTCTGTCATAATATTATAGAGACAGTATATCTAGCTGGTCTGTCATAATATAATAGAGACAGTAGATCTAGCTGGACTGTCATAATATAATAGAGACATTAGATCTAGCTGGTCTGTCATAATATAATATAGGCAGTAGATCTAGCTGGTCTGTCATTATATAATAGAGAAAGTAGATCTAGCTGGTCTGTCATAATATAATAGAGACAGTATATCTAGCTGGTCTGTCATAATATAATAGAGACAGTAGATCTAGCTGGTCTGTCATAATATAATAGAGACATTAGATCTAGCTGGCCTGTCATAATATAAAAGAGACATTAGATCTAGCTGGTCTTCCATAATGTAATAGAGACATTAGATCTAGCTGGTCTGCCATAATGTAATAGAGACATTAGATCTAGCTGGTCTGTCATAATATAATAGAGACAGTAGATCTAGCTGGTCTGTCATAATATAATAGAGACAGTATATCTAGATGGTCTGTCATAATATAATAGAGACAGTAGATCTAGCTGGCCTGTCATAATATAATAGATACTGTAGATCTAGCTGGTCTGTCATAATATAATAGAGACATTAGATCTAGCTGGTCTGTCATAATGTAATAGATACATTAGATCTAGCTGGTCTGTCATAATATAATAGAGACAGTAGATCTAGCTGGTCTGTCATAATATAATAGAGACAGTAGATCTAGCTGGTCTGTCATAATATAATAGAGACATTAGATCTAGCTGGTCTGTCATAATATAATAGAGACAGTAGATCTAGCTGGCCTGTCATAATATAAAAGAGACATTAGATCTAGCTGGTCTGCCATAATGTAATAGAGACATTAGATCTAGCTGGTCTGTCATAATATAATAGAGACAGTATATCTAGCTGGTCTGTCATAATATAATAGAGACAGTAGATCTTGCTGGTCTGTCATAATATATTAGAGACATTAGATCTAGCTGGTCTGTCATAATATAATAGAGACAGTATATCTAGCTGGTCTGTCATAATATAATAGAGACATTAGATCTAGCTGGTCTGTCATTTTATAATAGAGACAGTATATCTAGCTGGTCTGTCATAATATAATAGAGACAGTAGATCTAGCTGGCCTGTAATAATATAAAAGAGAAATTAGATCTAGCTGGTCTGCCATAATGTAATAGAGACAGTATATCTAGCTGGTCTGTCATAATATAATAGAGACAGTAGATCTAGCTGGCCTGTCATAATATAATAGAGACATTAGATCTAGCTGGTCTGCCATAATGTAATAGAGACATTAGATCTAGCTGGTCTGTCATAATATAATAGAGGCAGTAGATCTAGCTAGTCTGTCATTATATAATAGAGACAGTATATCTAGCTGGTCTGTCATAATATAATAGAGACAGTAGATCTTGCTGGTCTGTCATAATATAATAGAGACATTAGATCTAGCTGGTCTGTCATAATATAATAGAGACAGTATATCTAGCTGGTCTGTCATAATATAATAGAGACAGAAGATCTAGCTGGTCTGTCATAATATAATAGAGACAGTATATCTAGCTGGTCTGTCATAATATAATAGAGACAGTAGATCTAGCTGGCCTGTAATAATATAAAAGAGAAATTAGATCTAGCTGGTCTGCCATAATGTAATAGAGACAGTATATCTAGCTGGTCTGTCATAATATAATAGAGACAGTAGATCTAGCTGGCCTGTCATAATATAATAGAGACATTAGATCTAGCTGGTCTGCCATAATGTAATAGAGACATTAGATCTAGCTGGTCTGTCATAATATAATAGAGGCAGTAGATCTAGCTAGTCTGTCATTATATAATAGAGACAGTAGATCTAGCTGGTCTGTCATAATATAATAGAGACATTAGATCTAGATGGTCTGCCATAATGTAATAGAGACAGTAGATCTAGCTGGCCTGTCATAATATAATAGATACTGTAGATCTAGCTGGTCTGTCATAATAAAATAGAGACATTAGATCTAGCTGGTATGTCATAATATAATAGACACAGTAGATCTAGCTGGTCTGTCATAATATAATAGAGACATTAGATCTAGCTGGTCTGTCATAATATAATAGAGGCAGTAGATCTAGCTGGTCTGTCATTATATAATAGAGACAGTAGATCTAGCTGGTCTGTCATAATATAATAGAGACATTAGATCTAGATGGTCTGCCATAATGTAATAGAGACATTAGATCTAGCTGGTCTGTCATAATATAATAGAGACAGTATATCTAGCTGGTCTGTCATAATATAAATAGAGACAGTAGATCTTGCTGGTCTGTCATAATATAATAGAGACATTAGATCTAGCTGGTCTTTCATAATGTAATAGAGACATTAGATCTAGCTGGTCTGTCATAATGTAATAGAGACATTTGATCTAGCTGGCCTGTCATAATATAATAGAGACAGTAGATCTAGCTGGTCTGTCATAATATAATAGATACAGTAGATCTAGCTGGCCTGTCATAATATAATAGAGACATTAGATCTAGCTGGTCTGTCATAATGTAATAGAGACATTAGATCTAGCTGGTCTGTCATAATATAATAGAGACAGTATATCTAGCTGGTCTGTCATAATATAATAGAGACATTAGATCTAGCTGGTCTGTCATAATGTAATAGAGACATTAGATCTAGCTGGTCTGTCATAATATAATAGAGACAGTAGATCTAGCTGGTCTGTCATAATATAATAGAGACATGTAGATCTAGCTGGTCTGTCATAATATAATAGAGACATTAGATCTAGCTGGTCTGTCATAATATAATAGAGACATTAGATCTAGCTGGTCTGTCATAATATAATAGAGACATGTAGATCTAGCTGGTCTGTCATAATATAATAGAGACAGTAGATCTAGCTGGTCTGTCATAATATAATAGAGACAGTAGATCTTAGCTGGTCTGTCATAATGTAATAGAGACATTAGATCTAGCTGGTCTGTCATAATATAATAGAGACAGTAGATCTAGCTGGTCTGTCATAATATAATAGAGACATTAGATCTAGCTGGTCTGTCATAATATAATAGAGACATTAGATCTAGCTGGTCTGTCATAATGTAATAGAGACAGTAGATCTAGCTGGTCTGTCATAATGTAATAGAGACATTAGATCTAGCTGGTCTGTCATAATGTAATAGAGACATTAGATCTAGCTGGTCTGTCATTATATAATAGAGACATGTAGATCTAGCTGGTCTGTCATAATTATAATAGAGACATTAGATCTAGCTGGTCTGTCATAATGTAATAGAGACATTAGATCTAGCTGGTCTGTCATAATATAATAGAGACAGTATATCTAGCTGGTCTGTCATAATATAATAGAGACAGTAGATCTAGCTGGTCTGTCATAATATAATAGAGACATTAGATCTAGCTGGTCTGTCATAATATAATAGAGACAGTATATCTAGCTGGTCTGTCATAATATAATAGAGACATTAGATCTAGCTGGTCTGTCATAATATAATAGAGACATTAGATCTAGCTGGTCTGTCATATTATAATAGAGACAGTAGATCTAGCTGGTCTGTCATAATATAATAGAGACATTAGATCTAGCTGGTCTGTCATAATATAATAGAGACATTAGATCTAGCTGGTCTGTCATAATATAATAGAGACAGTAGATCTAGCTGGTCTGTCATAATATAATAGAGACAGTAGATCTTGCTGGTCTGTCATAATGTAATAGAGACATTAGATCTAGCTGGTCTGTCATAATATAATAGAGACAGTATATCTAGCTGGTCTGTCATAATATAATAGAGACATTAGATCTAGCTGGTCTGTCATAATATAATAGAGACATTAGATCTAGCTGGTCTGTCATAATGTAATAGAGACATTAGATCTAGCTGGTCTGTCCTAATGTAATAGAGACATTAGATCTAGCTGGTCTGTCATAATGTAATAGAGACATTAGATCTAGCTGGTCTGTCATAATGTAATAGAGACAGTAGATCTAGCTGGTCTGTCATAATATAATAGAGACATTAGATCTAGCTGGTCTGTCATATTATAATAGAGGCAGTAGATCTAGCTGGTCTGTCATTATATAATAGAGACAGTAGATCTAGCTGGTCTGTCATAATATAATAGAGATAGTAGATCTAGCTGGTCTGTCATAATGTAATAGAGACATTAGATCTAGCTGGTCTGTCATAATGTAATAGAGACATTAGATCTAGCTGGTCTGTCATAATATAATAGAGACATTAGATCTAGCTGGTCTGTCATAATATAATAGAGACAGTAGATCTTGCTGGTCTGTCATAATATAATAGAGACATTAGATCTAGCTGGTCTGTCATAATATAATAGAGACATTAGATCTAGCTGGTCTGTCATAATATAATAGAGACATTAGATCTAGCTGGTCTGTCATAATATAATAGAGACATTAGATCTAGCTGGTCTGTCATAATATAATAGAGACATTAGATCTAGCTGGTCTGTCATTATATAATAGAGACAGTATATCTAGCTGGTCTGTCATAATATAATAGAGACAGTAGATCTAGCTGGCCTGTCATAATATAATAGAGACATTAGATCTAGCTGGTCTGCCATAATGTATATAGAGACATTAGATCTAGCTGGTCTGTCATAATATAATAGAGACAGTAGATCTAGCTGGTCTGTCATTATATAATAGAGACAGTAGATCTAGCTGGTCTGTCATAATATAATAGAGACATTAGATCTAGCTGGTCTGTCATAATATAATAGAGACATTAGATCTAGCTGGTCTGTCATAATATAATAGAGACAGTATATCTAGCTGGTCTGTCATAATATAATAGAGACATTAGATCTAGCTGGTCTGTCATAATATAATAGAGACAGTATATCTAGCTGGTCTGTCATAATATAATAGAGACAGTAGATCTAGCTGGTCTGTCATAATATAATAGAGACATTAGATCTAGCTGGTCTGTCATAATATAATAGAGACATTAGATCTAGCTGGTCTGTCATAATATAATAGAGACATTAGATCTAGCTGGTCTGTCATAATATAATAGAGACATTAGATCTAGCTGGTCTGTCATAATATAATAGAGACAGTAGATCTAGCTGGTCTGTCATAATATAATAGAGACAGTAGATCTAGCTGGTCTGTCATAATATAATAGAGACATGTAGATCTAGCTGGTCTGTCATAATATAATAGAGACATTAGATCTAGCTGGTCTGTCATAATATAATAGAGACAGTAGATCTAGCTGGTCTGTCATAATATAATAGAGACAGTAGATCTAGCTGGTCTGTCATAATATAATAGAGACATTAGATCTAGCTGGTCTGTCATAATATAATAGAGGCAGTAGATCTAGCTGGTCTGTCATTATATAATAGAGACAGTAGATCTAGCTGGTCTGTCATAATATAATAGAGACATTAGATCTAGCTGGTCTGTCATAATATAATAGAGACATTAGATCTAGCTGGTCTGTCATAATATAATAGAGACAGTAGATCTAGCTGGTCTGTCATAATATAATAGAGACAGTAGATCTAGCTGGTCTGTCATAATATAATAGAGACATTAGATCTTGCTGGTCTGTCATAATATAATAGAGACATTAGATCTAGCTGGTCTGTCATAATATAATAGAGACATTAGATCTAGCTGGTCTGTCATAATATAATAGAGACAGTAGATCTAGCTGGTCTGTCATAATATAATAGAGACATTAGATCTAGCTGGTCTGTCATAATATAATAGAGACAGTAGATCTAGCTGGCCTGTCATAATATAATAGAGACAGTAGATCTAGCTGGTCTGTCATAATATAATAGAGACATTAGATCTAGCTGGTCTGTCATAATATAATAGAGACAGTATATCTAGCTGGTCTGTCATAATATAATAGAGACAGTAGATCTAGCTGGTCTGTCATAATATAATAGAGACATTAGATCTAGCTGGTCTGTCATAATATAATAGAGACAGTAGATCTAGCTGGTCTGTCATAATATAATAGAGACAGTAGATCTAGCTGGTCTGTCATAATATAATAGAGACATTAGATCTAGCTGGTCTGTCATAATGTAATAGAGACATTAGATCTAGCTGGTCTGTCATAATATAATAGAGACAGTAGATCTAGCTGGTCTGTCATAATATAATAGAGACAGTAGATCTAGCTGGTCTGTCATAATATAATAGAGACAGTAGATCTAGCTGGTCTGTCATAATATAATAGAGACATTAGATCTAGCTGGTCTGTCATAATATAATAGAGACATTAGATCTAGCTGGTCTGTCATAATGTAATAGAGACATTAGATCTAGCTGGTCTGTCATAATATAATAGAGACATTAGATCTAGCTGGTCTGTCATAATATAATAGAGACAGTAGATCTAGCTGGTCTGTCATAATATAATAGAGACATTAGATCTAGCTGGTCTGTCATAATATAATAGAGACATGTAGATCTAGCTGGTCTGTCATAATATAATAGAGACATTAGATCTAGCTGGTCTGTCATAATATAATAGAGACAGTAGATCTAGCTGGTCTGTCATAATGTAATAGAGACATTAGATCTAGCTGGTCTGTCATAATATAATAGAGACATTAGATCTAGCTGGTCTGTCATAATGTAATAGAGACATTAGATCTAGCTGGTCTGTCATAATATAATAGAGACAGTATATCTAGCTGGTCTGTCATAATATAATAGAGACAGTAGATCTAGCTGGTCTGTCATAATATAATAGAGACATTAGATCTAGCTGGTCTGTCATAATATAATAGAGACAGTATATCTAGCTGGTCTGTCATTATATAATAGAGACAGTAGATCTAGCTGGTCTGTCATAATATAATAGAGACATTAGATCTAGCTGGTCTGTCATAATATAATAGAGACAGTAGATCTAGCTGGTCTGTCATAATATAATAGAGACAGTAGATCTAGCTGGTCTGTCATAATATAATAGAGACAGTAGATCTAGCTGGTCTGTCATAATGTAATAGAGACATTAGATCTAGCTGGTCTGTCATAATGTAATAGAGACATTAGATCTAGCTGGTCTGTCATAATATAATAGAGACATTAGATCTAGCTGGTCTGTCATAATGTAATAGAGACAGTAGATCTAGCTGGTCTGTCATAATATAATAGAGACAGTAGATCTAGCTGGTCTGTCATAATATAATAGAGACAGTAGATCTAGCTGGTCTGTCATAATATAATAGAGACATTAGATCTAGCTGGTCTGTCATAATATAATAGAGACATTAGATCTAGCTGGTCTGTCATAATATAATAGAGACAGTAGATCTAGCTGGTCTGTCATTATATAATAGAGACATTAGATCTAGCTGGTCTGTCATAATGTAATAGAGACATTAGATCTAGCTGGTCTGTCATAATATAATAGAGACAGTATATCTAGCTGGTCTGTCATAATATAATAGAGACAGTAGATCTTGCTGGTCTGTCATAATATAATAGAGACATTAGATCTAGCTGGTCTGTCATAATATAATAGAGACAGTAGATCTAGCTGGTCTGTCATAATATAATAGAGAAATTAGATCTAGCTGGTCTGTCATAATATAATAGAGGCAGTAGATCTAGCTGGTCTGTCATAATATAATAGAGACAGTAGATCTAGCTGGTCTGTCATAATATAATAGAGACATTAGATCTAGCTGGTCTGTCATAATATAATAGAGACATTAGATCTAGCTGGTCTGTCATAATATAATAGAGACAGTAGATCTAGCTGGTCTGTCATAATATAATAGAGACAGTAGATCTAGCTGGTCTGTCATAATATAATAGAGACATTAGATCTAGCTGGTCTGTCATAATATAATAGAGACATTAGATCTAGCTGGTCTGTCATAATATAATAGAGACAGTATATCTAGCTGGTCTGTCATAATATAATAGAGACAGTTGATCTAGCTGGTCTGTCATAATATAATAGAGACATTAGATCTAGCTGGTCTGTCATAATATAATAGAGACATTAGATCTAGCTGGTCTGTCATAATATAATAGAGACAGTAGATCTAGCTGGTCTGTCATAATGTAATAGAGACATTAGATCTAGCTGGTCTGTCATAATATAATAGAGACATTAGATCTAGCTGGTCTGTCATAATATAATAGAGACAGTAGATCTAGCTGGTCTGTCATAATATAATAGAGACAGTAGATCTAGCTGGTCTGTCATAATATAATAGAGACATGTAGATCTAGCTGGTCTGTCATAATATAATAGAGACATTAGATCTAGCTGGTCTGTCATAATATAATAGAGACAGTAGATCTAGCTGGTCTGTCATAATATAATAGAGACAGTAGATCTAGCTGGTCTGTCATAATATAATAGAGACAGTAGATCTAGCTGGTCTGCCATAATGTAATAGAGACATTAGATCTAGCTGGTCTGTCATAATATAATAGAGACAGTATATCTAGCTGGTCTGTCATAATATAATAGAGACAGTAGATCTTGCTGGTCTGTCATAATATAATAGAGACATTAGATCTAGCTGGTCTGTCATAATATAATAGAGACAGTAGATCTAGCTGGTCTGTCATTATATAATAGAGACAGTAGATCTAGCTGGTCTGTCATAATATAATAGAGACATTAGATCTAGCTGGTCTGTCATAATATAATAGAGACAGTAGATCTAGCTGGTCTGTCATTATATAATAGAGACAGTATATCTAGCTGGTCTGTCATAATATAATAGAGACAGTAGATCTAGCTGGTCTGTCATAATATAATAGAGACATTAGATCTAGCTGGTCTGTCATAATGTAATAGAGACATTAGATCTAGCTGGTCTGTCATAATATAATAGAGACATGTAGATCTAGCTGGTCTGTCATAATATAATAGAGACAGTAGATCTAGCTGGTCTGTCATAATATAATAGAGACATTAGATCTAGCTGGTCTGTCATAATATAATAGAGACAGTAGATCTAGCTGGTCTGTCATAATATAATAGAGACATTAGATCTAGCTGGTCTGTCATAATATAATAGAGACATTAGATCTTGCTGGTCTGTCATTATATAATAGAGACATTAGATCTAGCTGGTCTGTCATAATGTAATAGAGACATTAGATCTAGCTGGTCTGTCATAATATAATAGAGACATTAGATCTAGCTGGTCTGTCATAATATAATAGAGACAGTAGATCTAGCTGGTCTGTCATTATATAATAGAGACATTAGATCTAGCTGGTCTGTCATAATATAATAGAGACATTAGATCTAGCTGGCCTGTCATTATATAATAGAGACATTAGATCTAGCTGGTCTGCCATAATGTAATAGAGACATTAGATCTAGCTGGTCTGTCATAATATAATAGAGACAGTAGATCTAGCTGGTCTGTCATAATATAATAGAGACAGTAGATCTAGCTGGTCTGTCATAATATAATAGAGACATTAGATCTAGCTGGTCTGTCATAATATAATAGAGACATTAGATCTAGCTGGTCTGTCATAATATAATAGAGACATTAGATCTAGCTGGTCTGTCATTTTATAATAGAGACAGTAGATCTAGCTGGTCTGTCATAATTTAATAGAGACATTAGATCTAGCTGGTCTGTCATAATATAATAGAGACAGTATATCTAGCTGGTCTGTCATAATATAATAGAGACAGTAGATCTTGCTGGTCTGTCATAATATAATAGAGACATTAGATCTAGCTGGTCTGTCATAATATAATAGAGACAGTAGATCTAGCTGGTCTGTCATAATATAATAGAGACATTAGATCTAGCTGGTCTGTCATAATATAATAGAGACAGTAGATCTAGCTGGTCTGTCATTATATAATTGAGACAGTAGATCTAGCTGGTCTGTCATAATATAATAGAGACAGTAGATCTTGCTGGTCTGTCATAATATAATAGAGACATTAGATCTAGCTGGTCTGTCATAATATAATAGAGACATTAGATCTAGCTGGTCTGTCATAATATAATAGAGACATTAGATCTAGCTGGTCTGTCATAATATAATAGAGACAGTAGATCTAGCTGGTCTGTCATAATATAATAGCGACAGTATATCTAGCTGGTCTGTCATAATATAATAGAGACAGTAGATCTAGCTGGTCTGTCATAATATAATAGAGACATTAGATCTAGCTGGTCTGTCATAATATAATAGAGGCAGTAGATCTAGCTGGTCTGTCATAATATAATAGAGACATTAGATCTAGCTGGTCTGTCATAATGTAATAGAGACATTAGATCTAGCTGGTATGTCATAATATAATAGAGACAGTAGATCTAGCTGGTCTGTCATAATATAATAGAGACAGTAGATCTAGCTGGTCTGTCATAATATAATAGAGACATTAGATCTAGCTGGTCTGTCATAATGTAATAGAGACATTAGATCTAGCTGGTCTGTCATAATGTAATAGAGACATTAGATCTAGCTGGTCTGTCATCATATAATAGAGACATTAGATCTAGCTGGTCTGTCATAATGTAATAGAGACATTAGATCTAGCTGGTCTGTCATAATATAATAGAGACATTAGATCTAGCTGGTCTGTCATAATGTAATAGAGACATTAGATCTAGCTGGTCTGTCATAATATAATAGAGACATTAGATCTTGCTGGTCTGTCATAATATAATAGAGACATTAGATCTAGCTGGTCTGTCATTATATAATAGAGACAGTAGATCTAGCTGGTCTGTCATAATATAATAGAGACATTAGATCTAGCTGGTCTGTCATAATGTAATAGAGACATTAGATCTAGCTGGTCTGTCATAATATAATAGAGACAGTATATCTAGCTGGTCTGTCATAATATAATAGAGACAGTAGATCTAGCTGGTCTGTCATAATATAATAGAGACATTAGATCTAGCTGGTCTGTCATAATGTAATAGAGACATTAGATCTAGCTGGTCTGTCATAATGTAATAGAGACATTAGATCTAGCTGGTCTGTCATAATATAATAGAGACAGTAGATCTAGCTGGTCTGTCATAATATAATAGAGACATTAGATCTAGCTGGTCTGTCATAATATAATAGAGACATTAGATCTAGCTGGTCTGTCATAATATAATAGAGACATTAGATCTAGCTGGTCTGTCATAATGTAATAGAGACATTAGATCTAGCTGGTCTGTCATAATATAATAGAGACAGTATATCTAGCTGGTCTGTCATTATATAATAGAGACAGTAGATCTAGCTGGTCTGTCATAATATAATAGAGACATTAGATCTAGCTGGTCTGTCATAATGTAATAGAGACATTAGATCTAGCTGGTCTGTCATAATATAATAGAGACAGTATATCTAGCTGGTCTGTCATAATATAATAGAGACAGTAGATCTAGCTGGCCTGTCATAATATAATAGAGACATTAGATCTAGCTGGTCTGTCATAATGTAATAGAGACATTAGATCTAGCTGGTCTGTCATAATGTAATAGAGACATTAGATCTAGCTGGTCTGTCATAATATAATAGAGACAGTAGATCTAGCTGGTCTGTCATAATATAATAGAGACATTAGATCTAGCTGGTCTGTCATAATATAATAGAGACATTAGATCTAGCTGGTCTGTCATAATATAATAGAGACAGTAGATCTAGCTGGTCTGTCATAATATAATAGAGACATTAGATCTAGCTGGTCTGTCATAATATAATAGAGACATTAGATCTAGCTGGTCTGTCATTATATAATAGAGACAGTAGATCTAGCTGGTCTGTCATAATGTAATAGAGACATTAGATCTAGCTGGTCTGTCATAATATAATAGAGACATTAGATCTAGCTGGTCTGTCATAATATAATAGAGACAGTATATCTAGCTGGTCTGTCATAATATAATAGAGACAGTAGATCTAGCTGGTCTGTCATAATATAATAGAGACATTAGATCTAGCTGGTCTGTCATAATATAATAGAGACAGTAGATCTAGCTGGTCTGTCATAATATAATAGAGACAGTAGATCTAGCTGGTCTGTCATAATATAATAGAGACAGTAGATCTAGCTGGCCTGTCATAATATAATAGAGACATTAGATCTAGCTGGTCTGCCATAATGTAATAGAGACATTAGATCTAGCTGGTCTGTCATAATATAATAGAGACAGTAGATCTAGCTGGTCTGTCATAATATAATAGAGACAGTATATCTAGCTGGTCTGTCATAATATAATAGAGACAGTAGATCTAGCTGGTCTGTCATAATATAATAGAGACATTAGATCTAGCTGGTCTGTCATAATATAATAGAGACATTAGATCTAGCTGGTCTGTCATAATGTAATAGAGACATTAGATCTAGCTGGTCTGTCATAATATAATAGAGACATTATATCTAGCTGGTCTGTCAATAATATAATAGAGACAGTAGATCTAGCTGGTCTGTCATAATATAATAGAGACATTAGATCTAGCTGGTCTGTCATAATATAATAGAGACAGTAGATCTAGCTGGTCTGTCATAATATAATAGAGACATTAGATCTAGCTGGTCTGCCATAATGTAATAGAGACATTAGATCTAGCTGGTCTGTCATAATATAATAGAGACAGTAGATCTTGCTGGTCTGTCATTATATAATAGAGACAGTAGATCTAGCTGGTCTGTCATAATATAATAGAGACATTAGATCTAGCTGGTCTGTCATAATGTAATAGAGACATTAGATCTAGCTGGTCTGTCATAATATAATAGAGACAGTATATCTAGCTGGTCTGTCATAATATAATAGAGACAGTAGATCTTGCTGGTCTGTCATAATATAATAGAGACATTAGATCTTGCTGGTCTGTCATAATATAATAGAGACAGTAGATCTAGCTGGTCTGTCATAATATAATAGAGACAGTAGATCTAGCTGGTCTGTCATAATATAATAGAGACATTAGATCTAGCTGGTCTGTCATAATATAATAGAGGCAGTAGATCTAGCTGGTCTGTCATTATATAATAGAGACAGTATATCTAGCTGGTCTGTCATAATATAATAGAGACAGTAGATCTAGCTGGCCTGTCATAATATAAAAGAGACATTAGATCTAGCTGGTCTGCCATAATGTAATAGAGACATTAGATCTAGCTGGTCTGTCATAATATAATAGAGACAGTAGATCTAGCTGGTCTGTCATAATATAATAGAGACATTAGATCTAGCTGGTCTGTCATAATATAATAGAGACAGTAGATCTAGCTGGCCTGTCATAATATAATAGAGACATTAGATCTAGCTGGTCTGCCATAATGTAATAGAGACATTAGATCTAGCTGGTATGTCATAATATAATAGAGACAGTAGATCTAGCTGGTCTGTCATAATATAATAGAGACAGTAGATCTAGCTGGCCTGTCATAATATAATAGATACTGTAGATCTAGCTGGTCTGTCATAATAAAATAGAGACAGTAGATCTAGCTGGTCTGTCATAATATAATAGAGACATTAGATCTAGCTGGTCTGTCATCATATAATAGAGACAGTAGATCTAGCTGGTCTGTCATAATGTAATAGAGACATTAGATCTAGCTGGTCTGTCATAATATAATAGAGACAGTAGATCTAGCTGGTCTGTCATAATATAATAGAGACAGTAGATCTTGCTGGTCTGTCATAATATAATAGAGACATTAGATCTTGCTGGTCTGTCATAATATAATAGAGACAGTATATCTAGCTGGTCTGTCATTATATAATAGAGACAGTAGATCTAGCTGGTCTGTCATAATATAATAGAGACATTAGATCTAGCTGGTCTGTCATAATATAATAGAGGCAGTAGATCTAGCTGGTCTGTCATTATATAATTGAGACAGTATATCTAGCTGGTCTGTCATAATATAATAGAGACAGTAGATCTAGCTGGCCTGTCATAATATAAAAGAGACATTAGATCTAGCTGGTCTGCCATAATGTAATAGAGACATTAGATCTAGCTGGTCTGTCATAATATAATAGAGACAGTATATCTAGCTGGTCTGTCATAATATAATAGAGACAGTAGATCTTGCTGGTCTGTCATAATATAATAGAGACATTAGATCTAGCTGGTCTGTCATAATATAATAGAGACAGTATATCTAGCTGGTCTGTCATAATATAATAGAGACAGTAGATCTAGCTGGTCTGTCATAATATAATAGAGACATTAGATCTTGCTGGTCTGTCATAATATAATAGAGACAGTATATCTAGCTGGTCTGTCATAATATAATAGAGACAGTAGATCTAGCTGGTCTGTCATAATATAATAGATAAATTAGATCTAGCTGGTCTGTCATATTATAATAGAGGCAGTAGATCTAGCTGGTCTGTCATTATATAATAGAGACAGTATATCTAGCTGGTCTGTCATAATATAATAGAGACAGTAGATCTAGCTGGCCTGTCATAATATAAAAGAGACATTAGATCTAGCTGGTCTGCCATAATGTAATAGAGACATTAGATCTAGCTGGTCTGTCATAATATAATAGAGACAGTATATCTAGCTGGTCTGTCATAATATAATAGAGACAGTAGATCTTGCTGGTCTGTCATAATATAATAGAGACATTAGATCTAGCTGGTCTGTCATAATATAATAGAGACAGTAGATCTAGCTGGTCTGTCATAATATAATAGAGACAGTAGATCCAGCTGGTCTGTCATAATATAATAGAGACATTAGATCTAGCTGGTCTGTCATAATATAATAGAGACAGTAGATCTAGCTGGTCTGTCATAATATAATAGAGACAGTAGATCTAGCTGGTCTGTCATAATATAATAGAGACATTATATCTAGCTGGTCTGTCATAATATAATAGAGACAGTAGATCTAGCTGGTCTGTCATAATATAATAGAGACAGTAGATCTAGCTGGTCTGTCATAATATAATAGAGACATTAGATCTAGCTGGTCTGTCATAATATAATAGAGACAGTAGATCTAGCTGGTCTGTCATAATATAATAGAGACATTAGATCTAGCTGGTCTGTCATAATATAATAGAGGCAGTAGATCTAGCTGGTCTGTCATTATATAATAGAGACAGTAGATCTAGCTGGCCTGTCATAATATAAAAGAGACATTAGATCTAGCTGGTCTGCCATAATGTAATAGAGACATTAGATCTAGCTGGTCTGTCATAATGTAATAGAGACAGTATATCTAGCTGGTCTGTCATAATATAATAGAGACAGTAGATCTAGCTGGTCTGTCATAATATAATAGAGACAGTAGATCTAGCTGGTCTGTCATAATATAATAGAGACAGTAGATCTAGCTGGTCTGTCATAATATAATAGAGACAGTAGATCTAGCTGGTCTGTCATAATATAATAGAGACAGTAGATCTAGCTGGTCTGTCATTATATAATAGAGACAGTAGATCTAGCTGGTCTGTCATAATATAATAGAGACATTAGATCTAGCTGGTCTGTCATAATGTAATAGAGACAGTAGATCTAGCTGGTCTGTCATAATATAATAGAGACATTAGATCTAGCTGGTCTGTCATAATATAATAGAGACATTAGATCTAGCTGGTCTGTCATAATATAATAGAGACATTAGATCTAGCTGGTCTGTCATAATATAATAGAGACATTAGATCTAGCTGGTCTGTCATTATATAATAGAGACATTAGATCTAGCTGGTCTGTCATAATATAATAGAGACATTAGATCTAGCTGGTCTGTCATTATATAATAGAGACATTAGATCTAGCTGGTCTGTCATAATATAATAGAGACATTAGATCTAGCTGGTCTGTCATAATGTAATAGAGACATTAGATCTAGCTGGTCTGTCATAATATAATAGAGACATTAGATCTAGCTGGTCTGTCATTATATAATAGAGACAGTAGATCTAGCTGGTCTGTCATAATATAATAGAGACATTAGATCTAGCTGGTCTGTCATAATATAATAGAGACATTAGATCTAGCTGGTCTGTCATAATATAATAGAGACAGTAGATCTAGCTGGTCTGTCATTATATAATAGAGAACATTAGATCTAGCTGGTCTGTCATAATATAATAGAGACATTAGATCTAGCTGGTCTGTCATTATATAATAGAGACATTAGATCTAGCTGGTCTGTCATAATATAATAGAGACATTAGATCTAGCTGGTCTGTCATAATATAATAGAGACATTAGATCTAGCTGGTCTGTCATTATATAATAGAGACATTAGATCTTGCTGGTCTGTCATAATATAATAGAGACATTAGATCTAGCTGGTCTGTCATTATATAATAGAGACATTAGATCTAGCTGGTCTGTCATAATATAATAGAGACATTAGATCTAGCTGGTCTGTCATAATGTAATAGAGACATTAGATCTAGCTGGTCTGTCATTATATAATAGAGACATTAGATCTAGCTGGTCTGTCATAATGTAATAGAGACATTAGATCTAGCTGGTCTGTCATTATATAATAGAGACATTAGATCTAGCTGGTCTGTCATAATATAATAGAGACATTAGATCTAGCTGGTCTGTCATTATATAATAGAGACATTAGATCTAGCTGGTCTGTCATAATATAATAGAGACATTAGATCTAGCTGGTCTGTCATAATGTAATAGAGACATTAGATCTAGCTGGTCTGTCATTATATAATAGAGACAGTAGATCTAGCTGGTCTGTCATAATATAATAGAGACATTAGATCTAGCTGGTCTGTCATTATATAATAGAGACATTAGATCTAGCTGGTCTGTCATTCTATAATAGAGACATTAGATCTAGCTGGTCTGTCATAATATAATAGAGACATTAGATCTAGCTGGTCTGTCATAATATAATAGAGACATTAGATCTAGCTGGTCTGTCATAATATAATAGAGACATTAGATCTAGCTGGTCTGTCATAATATAATAGAGACATTAGATCTAGCTGGTCTGTCATAATATAATAGAGACAGTAGATCTAGCTGGTCTGTCATAATATAATAGAGACATTAGATCTAGCTGGTCTGTCATTATATAATAAGAGATTCCCAGTATAGATCTAGCTGGTCTGTCATAATGTAATAGAGACATTAGATCTAGCTGGTCTGTCATTATATAATAGAGACATTAGATCTAGCTGGTCTGTCATAATATAATAGAGACAGTAGATCTAGCTGGTCTGTCATTATATAATAGAGACAGTAGATCTAGCTGGTCTGTCATAATGTAATAGAGACATTAGATCTAGCTGGTCTGTCATAATATAATAGAGACATTAGATCTAGCTGGTCTGTCATAATATAATAGAGACATTAGATCTAGCTGGTCTGTCATAATATAATAGAGACAGTAGATCTAGCTGGTCTGTCATTATATAATAGAGACATTAGATCTAGCTGGTCTGTCATAATATAATAGAGACATTAGATCTAGCTGGTCTGTCATAATGTAATAGAGACATTAGATCTAGCTGGTCTGTCATAATATAATAGAGACAGTAGATCTAGCTGGTCTGTCATAATATAATAGAGACAGTAGATCTAGCTGGTCTGTCATAATATAATAGAGACATTAGATCTAGCTGGTCTGTCATAATGTAATAGAGACATTAGATCTAGCTGGTCTGTCATAATATAATAGAGACATTAGATCTAGCTGGTCTGTCATAATGTAATAGAGACAGTATATCTAGCTGGTCTGTCATAATATAATAGAGACAGTAGATCTAGCTGGTCTGTCATAATATAATAGAGACATTAGATCTAGCTGGTCTGCCATAATGTAATAGAGACATTAGATCTAGCTGGTCTGTCATAATATAATAGAGACAGTAGATCTAGCTGGTCTGTCATAATATAATAGAGACAGTAGATCTAGCTGGTCTGTCATAATATAATAGAGACATTAGATCTAGATGGTCTGCCATAATGTAATAGAGACATTAGATCTAGCTGGTCTGTCATAATATAATAGAGACAGTATATCTAGCTGGTCTGTCATAATATAATAGAGACAGTAGATCTAGCTGGTCTGTCATAATATAATAGAGACATTAGATCTAGCTGGTCTGTCATAATATAATAGAGACAGTAGATCTAGCTGGTCTGTCATTATATAATAGAGATAGTAGATCTAGCTGGTCTGTCATAATATAATAGAGACATTAGATCTAGCTGGTCTGTCATATTATAATAGAGGCAGTAGATCTAGCTGGTCTGTCATTATATAATAGAGACAGTATATCTAGCTGGTCTGTCATAATATAATAGAGACAGTAGATCTAGCTGGCCTGTCATAATATGAAAGAGACATTAGATCTAGCTGGTCTGCCATAATGTAATAGAGACATTAGATCTAGCTGGTCTGTCATAATATAATAGAGACAGTAGATCTAGCTGGTCTGTCATAATATAATAGAGACAGTAGATCTTGCTGGTCTGTCATAATATAATAGAGACATTAGATCTAGCTGGTCTGTCATAATATAATAGAGACAGTATATCTAGCTGGTCTGTCATAATATAATAGAGACAGTAGATCTAGCTGGTCTGTCATAATAGAGACATTAGATCTAGCTGGTCTGTCATAATATAATAGAGGCAGTAGATCTAGCTGGTCTGTCATTTTATAATAGAGACAGTATATCTAGCTGGTCTGTCATATTTTAATAGAGACATTAGATCTAGCTGGTCTGTCATAATATAATAGAGACAATATATCTAGCTGGTCTGTCATAATATAATAGAGACAGTAGATCTTGCTGGTCTGTCATAATATAATAGAGACATTAGATCTAGCTGGTCTGTCATAATATAATAGAGACAGTAGATCTAGCTGGTCTGTCATAATATAATAGAGACAGTAGATCTAGCTGGTCTGTCATAATATAATAGAGACATTAGATCTAGCTGGTCTGTCATAATGTAATAGAGACCTTAGATCTAGCTGGTCTGTCATAATATAATAGAGACAGTAGATCTAGCTGGTCTGTCATAATATAATAGAGACATTAGATCTAGCTGGTCTGTCATAATATAATAGATACAGTATATCTAGCTGGTCTGTCATAATATAATAGAGACAGTAGATCTAGCTGGCCTGTCATAATATAATAGATACTGTAGATCTAGCTGGTCTGTCATAATATAATAGAGACATTAGATCTAGCTGGTATGTCATAATATAATAGAGACAGTAGATCTAGCTGGTCTGTCATAATATAATAGAGACATTAGATCTAGCTGGTCTGTCATAATATAATAGAGGCAGTAGATCTAGCTGGTCTGCCATAATGTAATAGAGACATTAGATCTAGCTGGTCTGTCATAATATAATAGAGACAGTAGATCTAGCTGGTCTGTCATAATATAATAGAGACAGTAGATCTAGCTGGTCTGTCATAATATAATAGAGACATGTAGATCTAGCTGGTCTGTCATAATATAATAGAGACAGTAGATCTAGCTGGTCTGTCATAATATAATAGAGACAGTAGATCTAGCTGGTCTGTCATAATATAATAGAGACATTAGATCTAGCTGGTCTGTCATAATATAATAGAGACAGTAGATCTAGCTGGTCTGTCATAATATAATAGAGACATTAGATCTAGCTGGTCTGTCATAATATAATAGAGACAGTAGATCTAGCTGGTCTGTCATAATATAATAGAGACAGTAGATCTAGCTGGTCTGTCATAATATAATAGAGACAGTAGATCTAGCTGGTCTGTCATAATATAATAGAGACATTAGATCTAGCTGGTCTGTCATAATATAATAGAGACAGTAGATCTAGCTGGTCTGTCATAATATAATAGAGACAGTAGATCTAGCTGGTCTGTCATAATATAATAGAGACAGTAGATCTAGCTGGTCTGTCATAATATAATAGAGACAGTAGATCTAGCTGGTCTGTCATAATATAATAGAGACATGTAGATCTAGCTGGTCTGTCATAATATAATAGAGACATTAGATCTAGCTGGTCTGTCATAATATAATAGAGACAGTAGATCTAGCTGGTCTGTCATAATATAATAGAGACATGTAGATCTAGCTGGTCTGTCATAATATAATAGAGACAGTAGATCTAGCTGGTCTGTCATAATATAATAGAGACAGTAGATCTAGCTGGTCTGTCATAATATAATAGAGACATTAGATCTAGCTGGTCTGTCATAATATAATAGAGACATTAGATCTAGCTGGTCTGTCATAATATAATAGAGACAGTAGATCTAGCTGGTCTGTCATAATATAATAGAGACAGTAGATCTAGCTGGTCTGTCATAATATAATAGAGACATTAGATCTAGCTGGTCTGTCATAATATAATAGAGACAGTAGATCTAGCTGGTCTGTCATAATATAATAGAGACAGTAGATCTAGCTGGTCTGTCATAATATAATAGAGACAGTAGATCTAGCTGGTCTGTCATAATATAATAGAGACATTAGATCTAGCTGGTCTGTCATAATATAATAGAGACATTAGATCTAGCTGGTCTGTCATAATATAATAGAGACAGTAGATCTAGCTGGTCTGTCATAATATAATAGAGACAGTAGATCTAGCTGGTCTGTCATAATATAATAGAGACAGTAGATCTAGCTGGTCTGTCATAATATAATAGAGACAGTAGATCTAGCTGGTCTGTCATAATATAATAGAGACAGTAGATCTAGCTGGTCTGTCATAATATAATAGAGACAGTAGATCTAGCTGGTCTGTCATAATATAATAGAGACAGTAGATCTAGCTGGTCTGTCATAATATAATAGAGACAGTAGATCTAGCTGGTCTGTCATAATATAATAGAGGCAGTAGATCTAGCTGGTCTGTCATTATATAATAGAGACAGTAGATCTAGCTGGTCTGTCATAATATAATAGAGACAGTAGATCTAGCTGGTCTGTCATAATATAATAGAGACAGTAGATCTAGCTGGTCTGTCATAATATAATAGAGACATGTAGATCTAGCTGGTCTGTCATAATATAATAGAGACATTAGATCTAGCTGGTCTGTCATAATATAATAGAGACATTAGATCTAGCTGGTCTGTCATAATATAATAGAGACATTAGATCTAGCTGGTCTGTCATAATATAATAGAGACATTAGATCTAGCTGGTCTGTCATAATATAATAGAGACAGTAGATCTAGCTGGTCTGTCATAATATAATAGAGACATTAGATCTAGCTGGTCTGTCATAATATAATAGAGACAGTAGATCTAGCTGGTCTGTCATAATATAATAGAGACAGTAGATCTAGCTGGTCTGTCATAATATAATAGAGACAGTAGATCTAGCTGGTCTGTCATAATATAATAGAGACATGTAGATCTAGCTGGTCTGTCATAATATAATAGAGACAGTAGATCTAGCTGGTCTGTCATAATATAATAGAGACAGTAGATCTAGCTGGTCTGTCATAATATAATAGAGACATTAGATCTAGCTGGTCTGTCATAATATAATAGAGACAGTAGATCTAGCTGGTCTGTCATAATATAATAGAGACAGTAGATCTAGCTGGTCTGTCATAATATAATAGAGACATTAGATCTAGCTGGTCTGTCATAATATAATAGAGACAGTAGATCTAGCTGGTCTGTCATAATATAATAGAGACAGTAGATCTAGCTGGTCTGTCATAATATAATAGAGACATTAGATCTAGCTGGTCTGTCATAATATAATAGAGACATTAGATCTAGCTGGTCTGTCATAATATAATAGAGACAGTATATCTAGCTGGTCTGTCATAATATAATAGAGACAGTAGATCTAGCTGGTCTGTCATAATGTAATAGAGACATTAGATCTAGCTGGTCTGTCATAATATAATAGAGACAGTAGATCTAGCTGGTCTGTCATAATATAATAGAGACATGTAGATCTAGCTGGTCTGTCATAATATAATAGAGACAGTAGATCTAGCTGGTCTGTCATAATATAATAGAGACAGTAGATCTAGCTGGTCTGTCATAATATAATAGAGACATTAGATCTAGCTGGTCTGTCATAATATAATAGAGACAGTAGATCTAGCTGGTCTGTCATAATATAATAGAGACAGTAGATCTAGCTGGTCTGTCATAATATAATAGAGACATTAGATCTAGCTGGTCTGTCATAATATAATAGAGACAGTAGATCTAGCTGGTCTGTCATAATATAATAGAGACAGTAGATCTAGCTGGTCTGTCATAATATAATAGAGACAGTAGATCTAGCTGGTCTGTCATAATATAATAGAGACATTAGATCTAGCTGGTCTGTCATAATATAATAGAGACAGTAGATCTAGCTGGTCTGTCATAATATAATAGAGACAGTAGATCTAGCTGGTCTGTCATAATATAATAGAGACATTAGATCTAGCTGGTCTGTCATAATATAATAGAGACAGTAGATCTAGCTGGTCTGTCATAATATAATAGAGACAGTAGATCTAGCTGGTCTGTCATAATATAATAGAGACAGTAGATCTAGCTGGTCTGTCATAATATAATAGAGACAGTAGATCTAGCTGGTCTGTCATAATATAATAGAGACAGTAGATCTAGCTGGTCTGTCATAATATAATAGAGACATTAGATCTAGCTGGTCTGTCATAATATAATAGAGACAGTAGATCTAGCTGGTCTGTCATAATATAATAGAGACAGTAGATCTAGCTGGTCTGTCATAATATAATAGAGACAGTAGATCTAGCTGGTCTGTCATAATATAATAGAGACATGTAGATCTAGCTGGTCTGTCATAATATAATAGAGACATTAGATCTAGCTGGTCTGTCATAATATAATAGAGACATTAGATCTAGCTGGTCTGTCATAATATAATAGAGACAGTAGATCTAGCTGGTCTGTCATAATATAATAGAGACATGTAGATCTAGCTGGTCTGTCATAATATAATAGAGACATTAGATCTAGCTGGTCTGTCATAATATAATAGAGACAGTAGATCTAGCTGGTCTGTCATAATATAATAGAGACAGTAGATCTAGCTGGTCTGTCATAATATAATAGAGACATTAGATCTAGCTGGTCTGTCATAATATAATAGAGACAGTAGATCTAGCTGGTCTGTCATAATATAATAGAGACAGTAGATCTAGCTGGTCTGTCATAATATAATAGAGACAGTAGATCTAGCTGGTCTGTCATAATATAATAGAGACATTAGATCTAGCTGGTCTGTCATAATATAATAGAGACAGTAGATCTAGCTGGTCTGTCATAATATAATAGAGACAGTAGATCTAGCTGGTCTGTCATAATATAATAGAGACAGTAGATCTAGCTGGTCTGTCATAATATAATAGAGACAGTAGATCTAGCTGGTCTGTCATAATATAATAGAGACAGTAGATCTAGCTGGTCTGTCATAATGTAATAGAGACATTAGATCTAGCTGGTCTGTCATAATATAATAGAGACAGTAGATCTAGCTGGTCTGTCATAATATAATAGAGACATTAGATCTAGCTGGTCTGTCATAATATAATAGAGACAGTAGATCTAGCTGGTCTGTCATAATATAATAGAGACAGTAGATCTAGCTGGTCTGTCATAATATAATAGAGACATTAGATCTAGCTGGTCTGTCATAATATAATAGAGACAGTAGATCTAGCTGGTCTGTCATAATATAATAGAGACAGTAGATCTAGCTGGTCTGTCATAATATAATAGAGACATGTAGATCTAGCTGGTCTGTCATAATATAATAGAGACAGTAGATCTAGCTGGTCTGTCATAATATAATAGAGACAGTAGATCTAGCTGGTCTGTCATAATATAATAGAGACAGTAGATCTAGCTGGTCTGTCATAATATAATAGAGACAGTAGATCTAGCTGGTCTGTCATAATATAATAGAGACAGTAGATCTAGCTGGTCTGTCATAATATAATAGAGACAGTAGATCTAGCTGGTCTGTCATAATGTAATAGAGACATTAGATCTAGCTGGTCTGTCATAATATAATAGAGACAGTAGATCTAGCTGGCCTGTCATACTATAATAGATACTGTAGATCTAGCTGGTCTGTCATAATATAATAGAGACAGTAGATCTAGCTGGCATGTCATAATATAATAGATACTGTAGATCTAGCTGGTCTGTCATAATAAAATAGAGACATTAGATCTAGCTGGTCTGTCATAATATAATAGAGACAGTATATCTAGCTGGTCTGTCATAATATAATAGAGACAGTAGATCTAGCTGGTCTGTCATAATATAATAGAGACATTAGATCTAGCTGGTCTGTCATAATATAATAGAGGCAGTAGATCTACCTGGTCTGTCATTATATAATAGAGACAGTAGATCTAGCTGGTCTGTCATAATATAATAGAGACATTAGATCTAGCTGGTCTGTCATAATATAATAGAGACATTAGATCTAGCTGGTCTGTCATAATATAATAGAGACAGTAGATCTAGCTGGTCTGTCATGATATAATAGAGACAGTAGATCTAGCTGGTCTGTCATAATATAATAGAGACATTAGATCTAGCTGGTCTGTCATAATGTAATAGAGACAGTATATCTAGCTGGTCTGTCATAATATAACAGAGACAATATATCTAGCTGGTCTGTCAAAACATAATAGAGACAGTAGATCTAGCTGGTCTGTCATAATATAATAGAGACAGTAGATCTAGCTGGTCTGTCATTATATAATAGAGACAGTAGATCTAGCTGGTCTGTCATAATATATTAGAGACAGTATATCTAGCTGGTCTGTCATAATATAATAGAGACAGTAGATCTAGCTGGCCTGTCATAATATAATAGATACTGTAGATCTAGCTGGTCTGTCATAATATAATAGAGACATTAGATCTAGCTGGTCTGTCATAATGTAATAGAGACATTAGATCTAGCTGGCCTGTCATAATATAATAGATACTGTAGATCTAGCTGGTCTGTCATAATAAAATAGATACTGTAGATCTAGCTGGTCTGTCATAATAAAATAGAGACATTAGATCTAGCTGGTCTGTCATAATAAAATAGAGACATTAGATCTAGCTGGTCTGTCATAATATAATAGAGACAGTATCTCTAGCTGGTCTGTCATAATATAATAGAGACAGTAGATCTAGCTGGTCTGTCATAATATAATAGAGACATTAGATCTAGCTGGTCTGTCATAATATAATAGAGACATTAGATCTAGCTGGTCTGTCATTATATAATAGAGACAGTATATCCAGCTGGTCTGTCATAATATAATAGAGACAGTATATCTAGCTGGCCTGTCATAACATAATAGATACTGTAGATCTAGCTGGTCTGTCATAATATAATAGAGACATTAGATCTAACTGGTCTGTCATAATATAATAGAGACAGTATATCTAGCTGGTCTCTCATAATATAATAGAGACAGTAGATCTAGCTGGTCTGTCATAATATAATAGAGACAGTAGATCTAGCTGGTCTGTCATAATATAATAGAGGCAGTAGATCTGGCTGGTCTGTCATTATATAATAGAGACAGCAGATCTAGCTGGTCTGTCATAATATAATAGAGACATTAGATCTAGCTGGTCTGCCATAATGTAATAGAGACATTAGATCTAGCTGGTCTGTCATAATATAATAGAGACAGTATATCTAGCTGGTCTGTCATAATATAATAGAGACAGTAGATCTTGCTGGTCTGTCATAATATAATAGAGACATTAGATCTAGCTGCTCTGTCATAATGTAATAGAGACATTAGATCTAGCTGGTCTGTCATAATGTAATAGAGACATTAGATCTAGCTGGTCTGTCATAATATAATAGAGACAGTATATCTAGCTGGTCTGTCATAATATAATAGAGACAGTAGATCTAGCTGGCCTGTCATAACATAATAGATACTGTAGATCTAGCTGGTCTGTCATAATATAATAGAGACAGTAGATCTAGCTGGTCTGTCATAATATAATAGAGACAGTAGATCTAGCTGGTCTGTCATAATATAATAGAGACATTAGATCTAGCTGGTCTGTCATAATATAATAGAGGCAGTAGATCTAGCTGGTCTGTCATTATATAATAGAGACAGTATATCTAGCTGGTTTGTCATAATATAATAGAGACAGTAGATCTAGCTGGTCTGTCATAATGTAATAGAGACATTAGATCTAGCTGGTCTGTCATAATATAATAGAGACATTAGATCTAGCTGGTCTGTCATAATGTAATAGAGACATTAGATCTAGCTGGTCTGTCATAATATAATAGAGACAGTAGATCTAGCTGGCCTGTCATAATATAATAGATACTGTAGATCTAGCTGGTCTGCCATAATATAATAGAGACATTAGATCTAGCTGGTCTGTCATAATATAATAGAGACAGTAGATCTAGCTGGTCTGTCATAATATAATAGAGACAGTAGATCTAGCTGGTCTGTCATAATATAATAGAGACAGTAGATCTAGCTGGTCTGTCATAATATAATAGAGACATTAGATCTAGCTGGTCTGTCATAATATAATAGAGACAGTATATCTAGCTGGTCTGTCATAATATAATAGAGACAGTAGATCTAGCTGGCCTGTCATAACATAATAGATACTGTAGATCTAGCTGGTCTGTCATAATATAATAGAGACAGTAGATCTAGCTGGTCTGTCATAATATAATAGAGACAGTAGATCTAGCTGGTCTGTCATAATATAATAGAGACATTAGATCTAGCTGGTCTGTCATAATATAATAGAGGCAGTAGATCTAGCTGGTCTGTCATTATATAATAGAGACAGTATATCTAGCTGGTTTGTCATAATATAATAGAGACAGTAGATCTAGCTGGTCTGTCATAATGTAATAGAGACATTAGATCTAACTGGTCTGTCATAATATAATAGAGACATTAGATCTAGCTGGTCTGTCATAATATAATAGAGACATTAGATCTAGCTGGTCTGTCATAATATAATAGAGACAGTAGATCTAGCTGGCCTGTCATAATATAATAGATACTGTAGATCTAGCTGGTCTGTCATAATATAATAGAGACATTAGATCTAGCTGGTCTGTCATAATATAATAAAGACAGTATATCTAGCTGGTCTGTCATAATATAATAGAGACAGTAGATCTAGCTGGTCTGTCATAATATAATAGAGACAGTAGATCTAGCTGGTCTGTCATAATATAATAGAGACATTAGATCTAGCTGGTCTGTCATAATATAATAGAGGCAGTAGATCTAGCTGGTCTGTCATTATATAATAGATACTGTAGATCTAGCTGGTCTGTCATAATATAATAGAGACATTAGATCTAGCTGGTCTGTCATAATATAATAGAGACAGTAGATCTAGCTGGTCTGTCATAATATAATAGAGACAGTAGATCTAGCTGGTCTGTCATAATATAATAGAGACATTAGATCTAGCTGGTCTGTCATACTATAACAGATACTGTAGATCTAGCTGGTCTGTCATAATATAATAGAGACATTAGATCTAGCTGGTCTGTCATAATATAATAGAGACAGTATATCTAGCTGGTCTGTCATAATATAATAGAGACAGTAGATCTAGCTGGTCTGTCATAATATAATAGAGACAGTAGATCTAGCTGGTCTGTCATAATATAATAGAGACAGTAGATCTAGCTGGTCTGTCATAATATAATAGAGACATTAGATCTAGCTGGTCTGTCATAATATAATAGAGGCAGTAGATCTAGCTGGTCTGTCATTATATAATAGATACAGTAGATCTAGCTGGTCTGTCATAATATAATAGAGACATTAGATCTAGCTGGTCTGTCATAATATAATAGAGACAGTAGATCTAGCTGGTCTGTCATAATATAATAGAGACAGTATATCTAGCTGGTCTGTCATAATATAATAGAGACAGTAGATCTAGCTGGTCTGTCATAATATAATAGAGACATTAGATCTAGCTGGTCTGTCATAATATAATAGAGACAGTATATCTAGCTGGTCTGTCATAATATAATAGAGACAGTAGATCTAGCTGGTCTGTCATAATATAATAGAGACATTAGATCTAGCTGGTCTGTCATAATATAATAGAGACAGTAGATCTAGCTGGTCTGTCATAATATAATAGAGACAGTAGATCTAGCTGGTCTGTCATAATATAATAGAGACAGTAGATCTAGCTGGTCTGTCATAATATAATAGAGACAGTAGATCTAGCTGGTCTGTCATAATATAATAGAGACATTAGATCTAGCTGGTCTGTCATAATGTAATAGAGACATTAGATCTAGCTGGTCTGTCATAATATAATAGAGACAGTAGATCTAGCTGGCCTGTCATAATATAATAGATACTGTAGATCTAGCTGGTCTGCCATAATATAATAGAGACATTAGATCTAGCTGGTCTGTCATAATATAATAGAGACAGTAGATCTAGCTGGTCTGTCATAATATAATAGAGACAGTAGATCTAGCTGGTCTGTCATAATATAATAGAGACAGTAGATCTAGCTGGTCTGTCATAATATAATAGAGACATTAGATCTAGCTGGTCTGTCATAATATAATAGAGGCAGTAGATCTAGCTGGTCTGTCATTATATAATAGATACTGTAGATCTAGCTGGTCTGTCATAATATAATAGAGACATTAGATCTAGCTGGTCTGTCATAATATAATAGAGACAGTATATCTAGCTGGTCTGTCATAATATAATAGAGACATTAGATCTAGCTGGTCTGTCATAATGTAATAGAGACATTAGATCTAGCTGGTCTGTCATACTATAATAGAGACAGTAGATCTAGCTGGTCTGTCATAATATAATAGAGACATTAGATCTAGCTGGTCTGTCATAATATAATAGAGACAGTATATCTAGCTGGTCTGTCATAATATAATAGAGACAGTAGATCTAGCTGGTCTGTCATAATATAATAGAGACAGTAGATCTAGCTGGTCTGTCATAATATAATAGAGACAGTAGATCTAGCTGGTCTGTCATAATATAATAGAGACATTAGATCTAGCTGGTCTGTCATAATATAATAGAGGCAGTAGATCTAGCTGGTCTGTCATTATATAATAGATACTGTAGATCTAGCTGGTCTGTCATAATATAATAGAGACATTAGATCTAGCTGGTCTGCCATAATGTAATAGAGACATTAGATCTAGCTGGTCTGTCATAATATAATAGAGACAGTATATCTAGCTGGTCTGTCATAATATAATAGAGACAGTAGATCTTGCTGGTCTGTCATAATATAATAGAGACATTAGATCTAGCTGGTCTGTCATAATATAATAGAGACAGTATATCTAGCTGGTCTGTCATTATATAATAGATACTGTAGATCTAGCTGGTCTGTCATAATATAATAGAGACATTAGATCTAGCTGGTCTGTCATAATATAATAGAGACAGTAGATCTAGCTGGCCTGTCATACTATAACATATACTGTAGATCTAGCTGGTCTGTCATAATATAATAGAGACATTAGATCTAGCTGGTCTGTCATAATATAATAGAGACAGTATATCTAGCTGGTCTGTCATAATATAATAGAGACATTATATCTAACTGGTCTGTCATAATATAATAGAGACAGTAGATCTAGCTGGTCTGTCATAATATAATAGAGACATTAGATCTAGCTGGTCTGTCATAATATAATAGAGACAGTAGATCTAGCTGGTCTGTCATAATATAATAGAGACAGTAGATCTAGCTGGTCTGTCATAATATAATAGAGACATTAGATCTAGCTGGTTTGTCATTATATAATAGAGACATTAGATCTAGCTGGTCTGTCATAATATAATAGAGACAGTAGATCTAGCTGGTCTGTCATAATATAATAGAGACATTAGATCTAGCTGGTATGTCATAATATAATAGAGACAGTATATCTAGCTGGTCTGTCATAATATAATAGAGACAGTAGATCTAGCTGGTCTGTCATAATATAATAGAGACAGTAGATCTAGCTGGTCTGTCATAATATAATAGAGACATTAGATCTAGCTGGTCTGTCATAATATAATAGAGACATTAGATCTAGCTGGTATGCCATAATGTAATAGAGACATTAGATCTAGCTGGTCTGTCATAATATAATAGAGACAGTAGATCTAGCTGGTCTGTCATAATGTAATAGAGACAGTAGATCTAGCTGGTCTGTCATAATATAATAGAGACATTAGATCTAGCTGGTCTGTCATAATATAATAGAGGCAGTAGATCTAGCTGGTCTGTCATTATATAATAGATACTGTAGATCTAGCTGGTCTGTCATAATATAATAGAGACATTAGATCTAGCTGGTCTGTCATAATATAATAGAGACAGTATATCTAGCTGGTCTGTCATAATATAATAGAGACAGTAGATCTAGCTGGTCTGTCATAATATAATAGAGACAGTAGATCTAGCTGGTCTGTCATACTATAACAGATACTGTAGATCTAGCTGGTCTGTCATAATATAATAGAGACATTAGATCTAGCTGGTCTGTCATAATATAATAGAGACAGTATATCTAGCTGGTCTGTCATAATATAATAGAGACAGTAGATCTAGCTGGTCTGTCATAATATAATAGAGACAGTAGATCTAGCTGGTCTGTCATAATATAATAGAGACAGTAGATCTAGCTGGTCTGTCATAATATAATAGAGACATTAGATCTAGCTGGTCTGTCATAATATAATAGAGGCAGTAGATCTAGCTGGTCTGTCATTATATAATAGATACTGTAGATCTAGCTGGTCTGTCATAATATAATAGAGACATTAGATCTAGCTGGTCTGCCATAATGTAATAGAGACATTAGATCTAGCTGGTCTGTCATAATATAATAGAGACAGTATATCTAGCTGGTCTGTCATAATATAATAGAGACAGTAGATCTTGCTGGTCTGTCATAATATAATAGAGACATTAGATCTAGCTGGTCTGTCATAATATAATAGAGACAGTATATCTAGCTGGTCTGTCATTATATAATAGATACTGTAGATCTAGCTGGTCTGTCATAATATAATAGAGACATTAGATCTAGCTGGTCTGTCATAATATAATAGAGACAGTAGATCTAGCTGGCCTGTCATACTATAACATATACTGTAGATCTAGCTGGTCTGTCATAATATAATAGAGACATTAGATCTAGCTGGTCTGTCATAATATAATAGAGACAGTATATCTAGCTGGTCTGTCATAATATAATAGAGACATTAGATCTAGCTGGTCTGTCATAATATAATAGAGACATTAGATCTAGCTGGTCTGTCATAATATAATAGAGACAGTAGATCTAGCTGGCCTGTCATACTATAACAGATACTGTAGATCTAGCTGGTCTGCCATAATATAATAGAGACATTAGATCTAGCTGGTCTGTCATAATATAATAAAGACAGTATATCTAGCTGGTCTGTCATAATATAATAGAGACAGTAGATCTAGCTGGTCTGTCATAATATAATAGAGACAGTAGATCTAGCTGGTCTGTCATAATATAATAGAGACATTAGATCTAGCTGGTCTGTCATAATATAATAGAGACAGTAGATCTAGCTGGTCTGTCATTATATAATAGATACTGTAGATCTAGCTGGTCTGTCATAATATAATAGAGACAGTAGATCTAGCTGGTCTGTCATAATATAATAGAGACAGTATATCTAGCTGGTCTGTCATAATATAATAGAGACAGTAGATCTAGCTGGTCTGTCATAATATAATAGAGACAGTAGATCTAGCTGGTCTGTCATACTATAACAGATACTGTAGATCTAGCTGGTCTGTCATAATATAATAGAGACATTAGATCTAGCTGGTCTGTCATAATATAATAGAGACAGTATATCTAGCTGGTCTGTCATAATATAATAGAGACAGTAGATCTAGCTGGTCTGTCATAATATAATAGAGACAGTAGATCTAGCTGGTCTGTCATAATATAATAGAGACAGTAGATCTAGCTGGTCTGTCATAATATAATAGAGACATTAGATCTAGCTGGTCTGTCATAATATAATAGAGGCAGTAGATCTAGCTGGTCTGTCATTATATAATAGATACTGTAGATCTAGCTGGTCTGTCATAATATAATAGAGACATTAGATCTAGCTGGTCTGCCATAATGTAATAGAGACATTAGATCTAGCTGGTCTGTCATAATATAATAGAGACAGTATATCTAGCTGGTCTGTCATAATATAATAGAGACAGTAGATCTGGCTGGTCTGTCATAATATAATAGAGACATTAGATCTAGCTGGTCTGTCATAATATAATAGAGACAGTAGATCTAGCTGGTCTGTCATTATATAATAGATACTGTAGATCTAGCTGGTCTGTCATAATATAATAGAGACATTAGATCTAGCTGGTCTGTCATAATATAATAGAGACAGTAGATCTAGCTGGCCTGTCATACTATAACATATACTGTAGATCTAGCTGGTCTGTCATAATATAATAGAGACAGTAGATCTAGCTGGTCTGTCATAATATAATAGAGACAGTAGATCTAGCTGGTCTGTCATAATATAATAGAGACATTATATCTAGCTGGTCTATCATAATATAATAGAGACAGTAGATCTTGCTGGTCTGTCATAATATAATAGAGACATTAGATCTAGCTGGTCTGTCATAATATAATAGAGACAGTAGATCTAGCTGGTCTGTCATAATATAATAGAGACAGTAGATCTAGCTGGTCTGTCATAATATAATAGATACATTAGATCTAGCTGGTTTGTCATTATATAATAGAGGCAGTAGATCTAGCTGGTCTGTCATAATGTAATAGAGACATTAGATCTAGCTGGTCTGTCATAATATAATAGAGACATTAGATCTAGCTGGTATGTCATAATATAATAGAGACAGTAGATCTAGCTGGTCTGTCATAATATAATAGAGACAGTAGATCTAGCTGGTCTGTCATAATATAATAGAGACAGTAGATCTAGCTGGTCTGTCATAATATAATAGAGACATTAGATCTAGCTGGTCTGTCATAATATAATAGAGACATTAGATCTAGCTGGTATGCCATAATGTAATAGAGACATTAGATCTAGCTGGTCTGTCATAATATAATAGAGACAGTAGATCTAGCTGGTCTGTCATAATATAATAGAGACATTAGATCTAGCTGGTCTGTCATAATATAATAGAGACATTAGATCTAGCTGGTATGTCATAATATAATAGAGACAGTATATCTAGCTGGTCTGTCATAATATAATAGAGACAGTAGATCTAGCTGGTCTGTCATAATATAATAGAGACATTAGATCTAGCTGGTCTGTCATAATATAATAGAGACAGTATATCTAGCTGGTCTGTCATTATATAATAGATACTGTAGATCTAGCTGGTCTGTCATAATATAATAGAGACATTAGATCTAGCTGGTCTGTCATAATATAATAGAGACAGTATATCTGGCTGGTCTGTCATAATATAATAGAGACAGTAGATCTAGCTGGTCTGTCATAATATAATAGAGACATTAGATCTAGCTGGTCTGTCATAATGTAATAGAGACATTAGATCTAGCTGGTCTGTCATAATATAATAGAGACAGTAGATCTAGCTGGCCTGTCATACTATAATAGATACTGTAGATCTAGCTGGTCTGTCATACTATAATAGATACTGTAGATCTAGCTGGTCTGTCATAATATAATAGATACTGTAGATCTAGCTGGTCTGTCATAATAAAATAGAGACATTAGATCTAGCTGGTCTGTCATAATATAATAGAGACAGTATATCTAGCTGGTCTGTCATAATATAATAGAGACAGTAGATCTAGCTGGTCTGTCATAATATAATAGAGAAATTAGATCTAGCTGGTCTGTCATAATATAATAGAGACAGTATATCTAGCTGGTCTGTCATAATATAATAGAGACAGTAGATCTAGCTGGTCTGTCATAATATAATAGAGAAATTAGATCTAGCTGGTCTGTCATAATATAATAGAGGCAGTAGATCTAGCTGGTCTGTCATTTTATAATAGAGACAGTATATCTAGCTGGTCTGTCATAATATAATAGAGACAGTAGTTCTAGCTGGCCTGTCATAATATAAAAGAGACATTAGATCTAGCTGGTCTGCCATAATGTAATAGAGACAGTATATCTAGCTGGTCTGTCATAATATAATAGAGACAGTAGATCTAGCTGGCCTGTCATAATATAATAGAGACATTAGATCTAGCTGGTCTGCCATAATGTAATAGAGACATTAGATCTAGCTGGTCTGTCATAATATAATAGAGACAGTAGATCTAGCTGGTCTGTCATTATATAATAGAGACAGTAGATCTAGCTGGTCTGTCATAATATAATAGAGACATTAGATCTAGATGGTCTGCCATAATGTAATAGAGACATTAGATCTAGCTGGTCTGTCATAATATAATAGAGACAGTATATCTAGCTGGTCTGTCATAATATAATAGAGACAGTAGATCTTGCTGGTCTGTCATAATATAATAGCGACAGTATATCTAGCTGGTCTGTCATAATATAATAGAGACAGTAGATCTAGCTGGTCTGTCATAATATTATAGAGAAATTAGATCTAGCTGGTCTGTCATAATATAATAGAGGCAGTAGATCTAACTGGTCTGTCATAATGTAATAGAGACATTAGATCTAGCTGGTCTGTCATAATATAATAGAGACATTAGATCTAGCTGGTATGTCATAATATAATAGAGACAGTAGATCTAGCTGGTCTGTCATAATATAATAGAGACATTAGATCTAGCTGGTCTGTCATAATATAATAGAGGCAGTAGATCTAGCTGGTTTGTCATTATATAATAGAGACAGTAGATCTAGCTGGTCTGTCATAATATAATAGAGACATTAGATCTAGCTGGTCTGCCATAATGTAATAGAGACATTAGATCTAGCTGGTCTGTCATAATATAATAGAGACAGTATATCTAGCTGGTCTGTCATAATATAATAGAGACAGTAGATCTTGCTGGTCTGTCATAATATAATAGAGACATTAGATCTTGCTGGTCTGTCATAATATAATAGAGACAGTATATCTAGCTGGTCTGTCATAATATAATAGATAAATTAGATCTAGCTGGTCTGTCATATTATAATAGAGGCAGTAGATCTAGCTGGTCTGTCATTATATAATTGAGACAGTATATCTAGCTGGTCTGTCATAATATAATAGAGACAGTAGATCTAGCTGGCCTGTCATAATATAAAAGAGACATTAGATCTAGCTGGTCTGCCATAATGTAATAGAGACATTAGATCTAGCTGGTCTGTCATAATATAATAGAGACAGTATATCTAGCTGGTCTGTCATAATATAATAGAGACAGTAGATCTTGCTGGTCTGTCATAATATAATAGACACATTAGATCTAGCTGGTCTGTCATAATATAATAGAGACAGTATATCTAGCTGGTCTGTCATAATATAATAGAGACAGTAGATCTAGCTGGTCTGTCATAATATAATAGAGAAATTAGATCTAGCTGGTCTGTCATAATATAATAGAGACAGTAGATCTAGCTGGTCTGTCATAATATAATAGAGACAGTAGATCTAGCTGGTCTGTCATAATATAATAGCGACAGTATATCTAGCTGGTCTGTCATAATATAATAGAGACAGTAGATCTAGCTGGTCTGTCATAATATAATAGAGACATTAGATCTAGCTGGTCTGTCATAATATAATAGAGGCAGTAGATCTAGCTGGTCTGTCATAATGTAATAGAGACATTAGATCTAGCTGGTCTGTCATAATATAATAGAGACATTAGATCTAGCTGGTATGTCATAATATAATAGAGACAGTATATCTAGCTGGTCTGTCATAATATAATAGAGACAGTAGATCTAGCTGGCCTGTCATAATATAATATATACTGTAGATCTAGCTGGTCTGTCATAATATAATAGAGACATTAGATCTAGCTGGTATGTCATAATATAATAGAGACAGTAGATCTAGCTGGTCTGTCATAATATAATAGAGACATTAGATCTAGCTGGTCTGTCATAATATAATAGAGGCAGTAGATCTAGCTGGTCTGCCATAATGTAATAGAGACATTAGATCTAGCTGGTCTGTCATAATATAATAGAGACAGTATATCTAGCTGGTCTGTCATAATAAAATAGAGACAGTAGATCTAGCTGGTCTGTCATAATATAATAGAGACATTAGATCTTGCTGGTCTGTCATAATATAATAGAGACATTAGATCTAGCTGGTCTGTCATAATATAATAGAGACAGTAGATCTAGCTGGTCTGTCATAATATAATAGAGACAGTAGATCTAGCTGGTCTGTCATAATATAATAGAGGCAGTAGATCTAGCTGGTCTGTCATTATATAATTGAGACAGTATATCTAGCTGGTCTGTCATAATATAATAGAGACAGTAGATCTAGCTGGCCTGTCATAATATAAAAGAGACATTAGATCTAGCTGGTCTGCCATAATGTAATAGAGACATTAGATCTAGCTGGTCTGTCATAATATAATAGAGACAGTATATCTAGCTGGTCTGTCATAATATAATAGAGACAGTAGATCTAGCTGGTCTGTCATAATGTAATAGAGACATTAGATCTAGCTGGTCTGTCATAATATAATAGAGACAGTATATCTAGCTGGTCTGTCATAATATAATAGAGACAGTAGATCCAGCTGGTCTGTCATAATATAATAGAGACATTAGATCTAGCTGGTCTGTCATAATATAATAGAGGCAGTAGATCTAGCTGGTCTGTCATTTTATAATAGAGACAGTATATCTAGCTGGTCTGTCATATTTTAATAGAGACATTAGATCTAGCTGGTCTGTCATAATATAATAGAGACAGTATATCTAGCTGGTCTGTCATAATATAATAGAGACAGTAGATCTTGCTGGTCTGTCATAATATAATAGAGACATTAGATCTAGCTGGTCTGTCATAATATAATAGAGACAGTAGATCTAGCTGGTCTGTCATAATATAATAGAGACATTAGATCTAGCTGGTCTGTCATAATATAATAGAGGCAGTAGATCTAGCTGGTCTGTCATTATATAATAGAGACAGTAGATCTAGCTGGTCTGTCATAATATAATAGAGACATTAGATCTAGCTGGTCTGTCATAATATAATAGAGACAGTATATCTAGCTGGTCTGTCATAATATAATAGAGACAGTAGATCTAGCTGGTCTGTCATAATATAATAGATACTGTAGATCTAGCTGGTCTGTCATAATATAATAGAGACATTAGATCTAGCTGGTATGTCATAATATAATAGAGACAGTAGATCTAGCTGGTCTGTCATAATATAATAGAGACATTAGATCTAGCTGGTCTGTCATAATATAATAGAGACAGTAGATCTAGCTGGTCTGCCATAATGTAATAGAGACATTAGATCTAGCTGGTCTGTCATAATATAATAGAGACAGTAGATCTAGCTGGTCTGTCATAATATAATAGAGACAGTAGATCTAGCTGGTCTGTCATAATATAATAGAGACATTAGATCTTGCTGGTCTGTCATAATATAATAGAGACAGTATATCTAGCTGGTCTGTCATAATATAATAGAGACAGTAGATCTAGCTGGTCTGTCATAATATAATAGATAAATTAGATCTAGCTGGTCTGTCATATTATAATAGAGGCAGTAGATCTAGCTGGTCTGTCATTATATAATAGAGACAGTATATCTAGCTGGTCTGTCATAATATAATAGAGACAGTAGATCTAGCTGGCCTGTCATAATATAAAAGAGACATTAGATCTAGCTGGTCTGCCATAATGTAATAGAGACATTAGATCTAGCTGGTCTGTCATAATATAATAGAGACAGTAGATCTAGCTGGTCTGTCATAATATAATAGAGACAGTAGATCTAGCTGGTCTGTCATAATATAATAGAGACATTAGATCTAGCTGGTCTGTCATAATATAATAGAGGCAGTAGATCTAGCTGGTCTGTCATTTTATAATAGAGACAGTATATCTAGCTGGTCTGTCATATTTTAATAGAGACATTAGATCTAGCTGGTCTGTCATAATATAATAGAGACAGTATATCTAGCTGGTCTGTCATAATATAATAGAGACAGTAGATCTAGCTGGTCTGTCATAATATAATAGAGACATTAGATCTAGCTGGTCTGTCATAATATAATAGAGACATTAGATCTAGCTGGTCTGTCATAATATAATAGAGACATTAGATCTAGCTGGTCTGTCATAATATAATAGAGGCAGTAGATCTAGCTGGTCTGTCATGATATAATAGAGACAGTAGATCTAGCTGGTCTGTCATAATATAATAGAGACAGTAGATCTAGCTGGTCTGTCATAATATAATAGAGACAGTAGATCTAGCTGGTCTGTCATAATATAATAGAGACAGTAGATCTAGCTGGCCTGTCATAATATAATATATACTGTAGATCTAGCTGGTCTGTCATAATAAAATAGAGACATTAGATCTAGCTGGTATGTCATAATATAATAGAGACAGTAGATCTAGCTGGTCTGTCATAATATAATAGAGACATTAGATCTAGCTGGTCTGTCATAATATAATAGAGGCAGTAGATCTAGCTGGTCTGCCATAATGTAATAGAGACATTAGATCTAGCTGGTCTGTCATAATATAATAGAGACAGTATATCTAGCTGGTCTGTCATAATATAATAGAGACAGTAGATCTAGCTGGTCTGTCATAATATAATAGAGACATTAGATCTTGCTGGTCTGTCATAATATAATAGAGACAGTATATCTAGCTGGTCTGTCATAATATAATAGAGACAGTAGATCTAGCTGGTCTGTCATAATATAATAGATACATTAGATCTAGCTGGTCTGTCATATTATAATAGAGGCAGTAGATCTAGCTGGTCTGTCATTATATAATTGAGACAGTATATCTAGCTGGTCTGTCATAATATAATAGAGACAGTAGATCTAGCTGGCCTGTCATAATATAAAAGAGACATTAGATCTAGCTGGTCTGCCATAATGTAATAGAGACATTAGATCTAGCTGGTCTGTCATAATATAATAGAGACAGTATATCTAGCTGGTCTGTCATAATATAATAGAGACAGTAGATCTTGCTGGTCTGTCATAATATAATAGAGACATTAGATCTAGCTGGTCTGTCATAATATAATAGAGACAGTATATCTAGCTGGTCTGTCATAATATAATAGAGACAGTAGATCCAGCTGGTCTGTCATAATATAATAGAGACATTAGATCTAGCTGGTCTGTCATAATATAATAGAGGCAGTAGATCTAGCTGGTCTGTCATTTTATAATAGAGACAGTATATCTAGCTGGTCTGTCATATTTTAATAGAGACATTAGATCTAGCTGGTCTGTCATAATATAATAGAGACAGTATATCTAGCTGGTCTGTCATAATATAATAGAGACAGTAGATCTTGCTGGTCTGTCATAATATAATAGAGACATTAGATCTAGCTGGTCTGTCATAATATAATAGAGACAGTAGATCTAGCTGGTCTGTCATAATATAATAGAGAAATTAGATCTAGCTGGTCTGTCATATTATAATAGAGGCAGTAGATCTAGCTGGTCTGTCATTATATAATTGAGACAGTAGATCTAGCTGGCCTGTCATAATATAAAAGAGACATTAGATCTAGCTGGTCTGCCATAATGTAATAGAGACATTAGATCTAGCTGGTCTGTCATAATATAATAGAGACAGTATATCTAGCTGGTCTGTCATAATATAATAGAGACAGTATATCTAGCTGGTCCGTCATAATATAATAGAGACAGTAGATCTAGCTGGTCTGTCATAATATAATAGAGACATTAGATCTAGCTGGTCTGTCATAATATAATAGAGACAGTAGATCTAGCTGGTCTGTCATTTTATAATAGAGACAGTATATCTAGCTGGTCTGTCATAATATAATAGAGACAGTAGATCTAGCTGGCCTGTAATAATATAAAAGAGACATTAGATCTAGCTGGTCTGCCATAATGTAATAGAGACAGTATATCTAGCTGGTCTGTCATAATATAATAGAGACAGTAGATCTAGCTGGCCTGTCATAATATAATAGAGACATTAGATCTAGCTGGTCTGCCATAATGTAATAGAGACATTAGATCTAGCTGGTCTGTCATAATATAATAGAGGCAGTAGATCTTGCTAGTCTGTCATTATATAATAGAGACAGTAGATCTAGCTGGTCTGTCATAATATAATAGAGACATTAGATCTAGATGGTCTGCCATAATGTAATAGAGACATTAGATCTAGCTGGTCTGTCATAATATAATAGAGACAGTATATCTAGCTGGTCTGTCATAATATAATAGAGACAGTAGATCTAGCTGGTCTGTCATAATATAATAGAGACATTAGATCTTGCTGGTCTGTCATAATATAATAGAGACAGTATATCTAGCTGGTCTGTCATAATATAATAGAGACAGTAGATCTAGCTGGTCTGTCATAATATAATAGATACATTAGATCTAGCTGGTCTGTCATAATATAATAGAGGCAGTAGATCTAGCTGGTCTGTCATTATATAATAGAGACAGTATATCTAGCTGGTCTGTCATAATATAATAGAGACAGTAGATCTAGCTGGCCTGTCATAATATAAAAGAGACATTAGATCTAGCTGGTCTGCCATAATGTAATAGAGACATTAGATCTAGCTGGTCTGTCATAATATAATAGAGACAGTATATCTAGCTGGTCTGTCATAATATAATAGAGACAGTAGATCTAGCTGGTATGTCATAATATAATAGAGACAGTAGATCTAGCTGGTCTGTCATAATATAATAGAGACAGTATATCTAGCTGGTCTGTCATAATATAATAGAGACATTAGATCTAGCTGGTCTGTCATAATATAATAGAGACATTAGATCTAGCTGGTCTGTCATAATATAATAGAGGCAGTAGATCTAGCTGGTCTGCCATAATGTAATAGAGACATTAGATCTAGCTGGTCTGTCATAATATAATAGAGACAGTATATCTAGCTGGTCTGTCATAATAAAATAGAGACAGTAGATCTAGCTGGTCTGTCATAATATAATAGAGACATTAGATCTAGCTGGTCTGTCATAATATAATAAAGACAGTATATCTAGCTGGTCTGTCATTATATAATAGAGACAGTAGATCTAGCTGGTCTGTCATAATATAATAGATAAATTAGATCTAGCTGGTCTGTCATATTATAATAGAGGCAGTAGATCTAGCTGGTCTGTCATTATATAATTGAGACAGTATATCTAGCTGGTCTGTCATAATATAATAGAGACAGTAGATCTAGCTGGCCTGTCATAATATAAAAGAGACATTAGATCTAGCTGGTCTGCCATAATGTAATAGAGACATTAGATCTAGCTGGTCTGTCATAATATAATAGAGACAGTATATCTAGCTAGTCTGTCATAATATAATAGAGACAGTAGATCTTGCTGGTCTGTCATAATATAATAGAGACATTAGATCTAGCTGGTCTGTCATAATATAATAGAGACAGTAGATCTAGCTGGTCTGTCATAATATAATAGAGACAGTAGATCCAGCTGGTCTGTCATAATATAATAGAGACATTAGATCTAGCTGGTCTGTCATAATATAATAGAGGCAGTAGATCTAGCTGGTCTGTCATTATATAATAGAGACAGTATATCTAGCTGGTCTGTCATATTTTAATAGAGACATTAGATCTAGCTGGTCTGTCATAATATAATAGAGACAGTATATCTAGCTGGTCTGTCATAATATAATAGAGACAGTAGATCTTGCTGGTCTGTCATAATATAATAGAGACATTAGATCTAGCTGGTCTGTCATAATATAATAGAGACAGTAGATCTAGCTGGTCTGTCATAATATAATAGAGAAATTAGATCTAGCTGGTCTGTCATATTATAATAGAGGCAGTAGATCTAGCTGGTCTGTCATTATATAATTGAGACAGTAGATCTAGCTGGCCTGTCATAATATAAAAGAGACATTAGATCTAGCTGGTCTGCCAAAATGTAATAGAGACATTAGATCTAGCTGGTCTGTCATAATATAATAGAGACAGTATATCTAGCTGGTCTGTCATAATATAATAGAGACAGTATATCTAGCTGGTCTGTCATAATATATTAGAGACAGTAGATCTAGCTGGTCTGTCATAATATAATAGAGAAATTAGATCTAGCTGGTCTGTCATAATATAATAGAGGCAGTAGATCTAGCTGGTCTGTCATTATATAATAGAGACAGTATATCTAGCTGGTCTGTCATAATATAATAGAGACAGTAGATCTAGCTGGCCTGTCATAATATAAAAGAGACATTAGATCTAGCTGGTCTGCCATAATGTAATAGAGACATTAGATCTAGCTGGTCTGTCATAATATAATAGAGACAGTAGATCTAGCTGGTCTGTCATTATATAATAGAGACAGTAGATCTAGCTGGTCTGTCATAATATAATAGAGACATTAGATCTAGCTGGTCTGCCATAATGTAATAGAGACATTAGATCTAGCTGGTCTGTCATAATATAATAGAGACAGTAGATCTAGCTGGTCTGTCATAATATAATAGAGACAGTAGATCTAGCTGGTCTGTCATAATATAATAGAGACATTAGATCTTGCTGGTCTGTCATAATATAATAGAGACAGTATATCTAGCTGGTCTGTCATAATATAATAGAGACAGTAGATCTAGCTGGTCTGTCATAATATAATAGATAAATTAGATCTAGCTGGTCTGTCATAATATAATAGAGGCAGTAGATCTAGCTGGTCTGTCATTATATAATAGAGACAGTAGATCTAGCTGGTCTGTCATAATATAATAGAGACAGTAGATCTAGCTGGCCTGTCATAATATAATAGAGATATTAGATCTAGCTGGTCTGCCATAATGTAATAGAGACATTAGATCTAGCTGGTCTGTCATAATATAATAGAGACAGTAGATCTAGCTGGTCTGTCATAATATAATAGAGACAGTAGATCTAGCTGGTCTGTCATAATATAATAGAGACATTAGATCTAGCTGGTCTGTCATAATGTAATAGAGACATTAGATCTAGCTGGTCTGTCATAATATAATAGAGACAGTAGATCTAGCTGGTCTGTCATAATATAATAGAGACATTAGATCTAGCTGGTCTGTCATAATATAATAGAGGCAGTAGATCTAGCTGGTCTGTCATTATATAATAGAGACAGTATATCTAGCTGGTCTGTCATAATATAATAGAGACATTAGATCTAGCTGGTCTGTCATAATATAATAGAGACAGTATATCTAGCTGGTCTGTCATAATATAATAGAGACAGTAGATCTTGCTGGTCTGTCATAATATAATAGAGACATTAGATCTAGCTGGTCTGTCATAATATAATAGAGACAGTATATCTAGCTGGTCTGTCATAATATAATAGAGACAGTAGATCTAGCTGGTCTGTCATAATATAATAGAGACATTAGATCTAGCTGGTCTGCCAAAATGTAATAGAGACATTAGATCTAGCTGGTCTGTCATAATATAATAGAGACAGTATATCTAGCTGGTCTGTCATAATATAATAGAGACAGTATATCTAGCTGGTCTGTCATAATATAATAGAGACAGTAGATCTAGCTGGTCTGTCATAATATAATAGAGACATTAGATCTAGCTGGTCTGTCATAATATAATAGAGGCAGTAGATCTAGCTGGTCTGTCATAATATAATAGAGACAGTAGATCTAGCTGGTCTGTCATAATATAATAGAGGCATTAGATCTAGCTGGTCTGTCATAATATAATAGAGACAGTAGATCTAGCTGGTCTGTCATAATATAATAGAGACATTAGATCTAGCTGGTCTGCCATAATGTAATAGAGACATTAGATCTAGCTGGTCTGTCATAATATAATAGAGACAGTATATCTAGCTGGTCTGTCATAATATAATAGAGACAGTAGATCTAGCTGGCCTGTCATAATATAAAAGAGACATTAGATCTAGCTGGTCTGCCAAAATGTAATAGAGACATTAGATCTAGCTGGTCTGTCATAATATAATAGAGACAGTAGATCTAGCTGGTCTGTCATAATGTAATAGAGACATTAGATCTAGCTGGTCTGTCATAATATAATAGAGACAGTATATCTAGCTGGTCTGTCATAATATAATAGAGACAGTAGATCTAGCTGGCCTGTCATAATATAATAGATACTGTAGATCTAGCTGGTCTGTCATAATATAATAGAGACATTAGATCTAGCTGGTATGTCATAATATAATAGAGACAGTAGATCTAGCTGGTCTGTCATAATATAATAGAGACATTAGATCTAGCTGGTCTGTCATAATATAATAGAGGCAGTAGATCTAGCTGGTCTGCCATAATGTAATAGAGACATTAGATCTAGCTGGTCTGTCATAATATAATAGAGACAGTATATCTAGCTGGTCTGTCATAATATAATAGAGACAGTAGATCTTGCTGGTCTGTCATAATATAATAGAGACATTAGATCTAGCTGGTCTGTCATAATATAATAGAGACAGTAGATCTAGCTGGTCTGTCATAATATAATAGAGACAGTAGATCCAGCTGGTCTGTCATAATATAATAGAGACATTAGATCTAGCTGGTCTGTCATAATATAATAGAGACAGTAGATCTAGCTGGTCTGTCATAATATAATAGAGACAGTATATCTAGCTGGTCTGTCATATTTTAATAGAGACATTAGATCTAGCTGGTCTGTCATAATATAATAGAGACAGTATATCTAGCTGGTCTGTCATAATATAATAGAGACAGTAGATCTTGCTGGTCTGTCATAATATAATAGAGACATTAGATCTAGCTGGTCTGTCATAATATAATAGAGACAGTAGATCTAGCTGGTCTGTCATAATATAATAGAGAAATTAGATCTAGCTGGTCTGTCATATTATAATAGAGGCAGTAGATCTAGCTGGTCTGTCATTATATAATTGAGACAGTAGATCTAGCTGGCCTGTCATAATATAAAAGAGACATTAGATCTAGCTGGTCTGCCAAAATGTAATAGAGACATTAGATCTAGCTGGTCTGTCATAATATAATAGAGACAGTATATCTAGCTGGTCTGTCATAATATAATAGAGACAGTATATCTAGCTGGTCTGTCATAATATAATAGAGACAGTAGATCTAGCTGGTCTGTCATAATATAATAGAGAAATTAGATCTAGCTGGTCTGTCATAATATAATAGAGGCAGTAGATCTAGCTGGTCTGTCATTGTATAATAGAGACAGTATATCTAGCTGGTCTGTCATAATATAATAGAGACAGTAGATCTAGCTGGCCTGTAATAATATAAAAGAGACATTAGATCTAGCTGGTCTGCCATAATGTAATAGAGACATTAGATCTAGCTGGTCTGTCATAATATAATAGAGACAGTAGATCTAGCTGGTCTGTCATAATATAATAGAGACAGTAGATCTAGCTGGTCTGCCATAATGTAATAGAGACATTAGATCTAGCTGGTCTGTCATAATATAATAGAGACAGTAGATCTAGCTAGTCTGTCATTATATAATAGAGACAGTAGATCTAGCTGGTCTGTCATAATATAATAGAGACATTAGATCTAGATGGTCTGCCATAATGTAATAGAGACATTAGATCTAGCTGGTCTGTCATAATATAATAGAGACAGTATATCTAGCTGGTCTGTCATAATATAATAGAGACAGTAGATCTTGCTGGTCTGTCATAATATAATAGAGACATTAGATCTTGCTGGTCTGTCATAATATAATAGAGACAGTATATCTAGCTGGTCTGTCATTATATAATAGAGACAGTAGATCTAGCTGGTCTGTCATAATATAATAGAGAAATTAGATCTAGCTGGTCTGTCATATTATAATAGAGGCAGTAGATCTAGCTGGTCTGTCATTATATAATTGAGACAGTAGATCTAGCTGGTCTGTCATAATATAATAGAGACAGTAGATCTAGCTGGCCTGTCATAATATAAAAGAGACATTAGATCTAGCTGGTCTGCCATAATGTAATAGAGACATTAGATCTAGCTGGTCTGTCATAATATAATAGAGACAGTATATCTAGCTGGTCTGTCATAATATAATAGAGACAGTAGATCTAGCTGGTCTGTCATAATATAATAGAGACATTAGATCTAGCTGGTCTGTCATAATATAATAGAGGCAGTAGATCTAGCTGGTCTGTCATAATATAATAGAGACAGTATATCTAGCTGGTCTGTCATAATATAATAGAGACAGTAGATCTAGCTGGTCTGTCATAATATAATAGAGACATTAGATCTAGCTGGTCTGTCATAATATAATAGAGGCAGTAGATCTAGCTGGTCTGTCATAATGTAATAGAGACATTAGATCTAGCTGGTCTGTCATAATATAATAGAGACAGTATATCTAGCTGGTCTGTCATAATATAATAGAGACAGTAGATCTAGCTGGTCTGTCATAATATAATAGAGACATTAGATCTAGCTGGTCTGTCATAATATAATAGAGACAGTAGATCTAGCTGGTCTGTCATAATATAATAGAGACAGTATATCTAGCTGGTCTGTCATAATATAATAGAGACAGTAGATCTAGCTGGTCTGTCATAATATAAAAGAGGCAGTAGATCTAGCTGGTCTGTCATTTTATAATAGAGACAGTATATCTAGCTGGTCTGTCATATTTTAATAGAGACATTAGATCTAGCTGGTCTGTCATAATATAATAGAGACAGTATATCTAGCTGGTCTGTCATAATATAATAGAGACAGTAGATCTTGCTGGTCTGTCATAATATAATAGAGACATTAGATCTAGCTGGTCTGTCATAATATAATAGAGACAGTAGATCTAGCTGGTCTGTCATAATATAATAGAGAAATTAGATCTAGCTGGTCTGTCATATTATAATAGAGGCAGTAGATCTAGCTGGTCTGTCATTATATAATAGAGACAGTAGATCTAGCTGGCCTGTCATAATATAAAAGAGACATTAGATCTAGCTGGTCTGCCAAAATGTAATAGAGACATTAGATCTAGCTGGTCTGTCATAATATAATAGAGACAGTATATCTAGCTGGTCTGTCATAATATAATAGAGACATTAGATCTAGCTGGTCTGTCATAATATAATAGAGACAGTATATCTAGCTGGTCTGTCATAATATAATAGAGAAATTAGATCTAGCTGGTCTGTCATAATATAATAGAGGCAGTAGATCTAGCTGGTCTGTCATTTTATAATAGAGACAGTATATCTAGCTGGTCTGTCATAATATAATAGAGACAGTAGATCTAGCTGGCCTGTAATAATATAAAAGAGACATTAGATCTAGCTGGTCTGCCATAATGTAATAGAGACAGTATATCTAGCTGGTCTGTCATAATATAATAGAGACAGTAGATCTAGCTGGTCTGTCATAATATAATAGAGACATTAGATCTAGCTGGTCTGCCATAATGTAATAGAGACATTAGATCTAGCTGGTCTGTCATAATATAATAGAGGCAGTAGATCTTGGTAGTCTGTCATTATATAATAGAGACAGTAGATCTAGCTGGTCTGTCATAATATAATAGAGACATTAGATCTAGATGGTCTGCCATAATGTAATAGAGACATTAGATCTAGCTGGTCTGTCATAATATAATAGAGACAGTATATCTAGCTGGTCTGTCATTATATAATAGAGACATTAGATCTAGCTGGTCTGTCATAATATAATAGAGACATTAGATCTTGCTGGTCTGTCATAATATAATAGAGACATTAGATCTAGCTGGTCTGTCATAATATAATAGAGACATTAGATCTAGCTGGTCTGTCATAATATAATAGATAAATTAGATCTAGCTGGTCTGTCATAATATAATAGAGGCAGTAGATCTAGCTGGTCTGTCATTATATAATAGAGACAGTATATCTAGCTGGTCTGTCATAATATAATAGAGACAGTAGATCTAGCTGGCCTGTCATAATATAAAAGAGACATTAGATCTAGCTGGTCTGCCATAATATAATAGAGACAGTAGATCTAGCTGGTCTGTCATAATATAATAGAGACAGTATATCTAGCTGGTCTGTCATAATATAATAGAGACAGTAGATCTAGCTGGCCTGTCATAATATAATAGAGACATTAGATCTAGCTGGTCTGTCATAATATAATAGAGGCAGTAGATCTAGCTGGTCTGTCATTTTATAATAGAGACAGTATATCTAGCTGGTCTGTCAGAATTTAATAGAGACATTAGATCTAGCTGGTCTGTCATAATATAATAGAGACAGTATATCTAGCTGGTCTGTCATAATATAATAGAGACAGTAGATCTTGCTGGTCTGTCATAATATAATAGAGACATTAGATCTAGCTGGTCTGTCATAATATAATAGAGACAGTATATCTAGCTGGTCTGTCATAATATAATAGAGACAGTAGATCTAGCTGGCCTGTCATAATATAAAAGAGACATTAGATCTAGCTGGTCTGCCATAATGTAATAGAGACATTAGATCTAGCTGGTCTGTCATAATATAATAGAGACAGTATATCTAGCTGGTCTGTCATAATATAATAGAGACAGTAGATCTAGCTGGTCTGTCATAATATAATAGAGACAGTAGATCTAGCTGGTCTGTCATAATATAATAGAGAAATTAGATCTAGCTGGTCTGTCATAATATAATAGAGACAGTAGATCTAGCTGGTCTGTCATAATATAATAGAGACAGTAGATCTAGCTGGTCTGTCATAATATAATAGAGACAGTATATCTAGCTGGTCTGTCATAATATAATAGAGACAGTAGATCTTGCTGGTCTGTCATAATATAATAGAGACAGTAGATCTAGCTGGCCTGTCATACTATAATAGATACTGTAGATCTAGCTGGTCTGTCATAATATAATAGAGACATTAGATCTAGCTGGTCTGTCATAATATAATAGAGACATTAGATCTAGCTGGTCTGTCATAATATAATAGAGACAGTAGATCTAGCTGGTCTGTCATGATATAATAGAGACAGTAGATCTAGCTGGTCTGTCATAATATAATAGAGACATTAGATCTAGCTGGTCTGTCATAATATAATAGAGACAGTATATCTAGCTGGTCTGTCATAATATAATAGAGACAATATATCTAGCTGGTCTGTCATAATATAATAGAGACAGTAGATCTAGCTGGTCTGTCATAATATAATAGAGACAGTAGATCTAGCTGGTCTGTCATTATATAATAGAGACAGTAGATCTAGCTGGTCTGTCATAATATAATAGAGACAGTATATCTAGCTGGTCTGTCATAATATAATAGAGACATTAGATCTAGCTGGTCTGTCATAATATAATAGAGACAGTAGATCTAGCTGGTCTGTCATAATATAATAGAGACATTAGATCTAGCTGGTCTGTCATAATGTAATAGAGACATTAGATCTAGCTGGCCTGTCATAATATAATAGATACTGTAGATCTAGCTGGTCTGTCATAATAAAATAGAGACATTAGATCTAGCTGGTCTGTCATAATATAATAGAGACATTAGATCTAGCTGGTCTGTCATAATATAATAGAGACATTAGATCTAGCTGGTCTGTCATAATATAATAGAGACAGTATCTCTAGCTGGTCTGTCATAATATAATAGAGACAGTAGATCTAGCTGGTCTGTCATAATATAATAGAGACATTAGATCTAGCTGGTCTGTCATAATATAATAGAGACATTAGATCTAGCTGGTCTGTCATTATATAATAGAGACAGTATATCCAGCTGGTCTGTCATAATATAATAGAGACATCTAGCTGGTCTGTCATAATATAATAGAGACTGTAGATCTAGCTGGTCTGTCATAATATAATAGAGACATTAGATCTAACTGGTCTGTCATAATATAATAGAGACAGTATATCTAGCTGGTCTCTCATAATATAATAGAGACAGTAGATCTAGCTGGTCTGTCATAATATAATAGAGACAGTAGATCTAGCTGGTCTGTCATAATATAATAGAGGCAGTAGATCTGGCTGGTCTGTCATAATATAATAGAGATAGCAGATCTAGCTGGTCTGTCATAATATAATAGAGACATTAGATCTAGCTGGTCTGCCATAATGTAATAGAGACATTAGATCTAGCTGGTCTGTCATAATATAATAGAGACAGTATATCTAGCTGGTCTGTCATAATATAATAGAGACAGTAGATCTTGCTGGTCTGTCATAATATAATAGAGACATTAGATCTAGCTGCTCTGTCATAATGTAATAGAGACATTAGATCTAGCTGGTCTGTCATAATATAATAGAGACATTAGATCTAGCTGGTCTGTCATAATATAATAGAGACAGTATATCTAGCTGGTCTGTCATAATATAATAGAGACAGTAGATCTAGCTGGCCTGTCATAACATAATAGATACTGTAGATCTAGCTGGTCTGTCATAATATAATAGAGACATTAGATCTAGCTGGTCTGTCATAATATAATAGAGACAGTAGATCTAGCTGGTCTGTCATAATATAATAGAGACATTAGATCTAGCTGGTCTGTCATAATATAATAGAGGCAGTAGATCTAGCTGGTCTGTCATTATATAATAGAGACAGTATATCTAGCTGGTTTGTCATAATATAATAGAGACAGTAGATCTAGCTGGTCTGTCATAATGTAATAGAGACATTAGATCTAGCTGGTCTGTCATAATATAATAGAGACATTAGATCTAGCTGGTCTGTCATAATATAATAGAGACATTAGATCTAGCTGGTCTGTCATAATATAATAGAGACAGTAGATCTAGCTGGCCTGTCATAATATAATAGATACATGTAGATCTAGCTGGTCTGCCATAATATAATAGAGACATTAGATCTAGCTGGTCTGTCATAATATAATAGAGACAGTATATCTAGCTGGTCTGTCATAATATAATAGAGACAGTAGATCTAGCTGGTCTGTCATAATATAATAGAGACAGTAGATCTAGCTGGTCTGTCATAATATAATAGATACATTAGATCTAGCTGGTCTGTCATAATATAATAGAGACAGTAGATCTAGCTGGTCTGTCATAATATAATAGAGACAGTAGATCTAGCTGGCCTGTCATAACATAATAGATACTGTAGATCTAGCTGGTCTGTCATAATATAATAGAGACAGTATATCTAGCTGGTCTGTCATAATATAATAGAGACAGTAGATCTAGCTGGTCTGTCATAATATAATAGAGACATTAGATCTAGCTGGTCTGTCATAATATAATAGAGGCAGTAGATCTAGCTGGTCTGTCATTATATAATAGAGACAGTATATCTAGCTGGTTTGTCATAATATAATAGAGACAGTAGATCTAGCTGGTCTGTCATAATGTAATAGAGACATTAGATCTAACTGGTCTGTCATAATATAATAGAGACATTAGATCTAGCTGGTCTGTCATAATATAATAGAGACATTAGATCTAGCTGGTCTGTCATAATATAATAGAGACAGTAGATCTAGCTGGCCTGTCATACTATAACAGATACTGTAGATCTAGCTGGTCTGCCATAATATAATAGAGACATTAGATCTAGCTGGTCTGTCATAATATAATAAAGACAGTATATCTAGCTGGTCTGTCATAATATAATAGAGACAGTAGATCTAGCTGGTCTGTCATAATATAATAGAGACAGTAGATCTAGCTGGTCTGTCATAATATAATAGAGACATTAGATCTAGCTGGTCTGTCATAATATAATAGAGGCAGTAGATCTAGCTGGTCTGTCATTATATAATAGATACTGTAGATCTAGCTGGTCTGTCATAATATAATAGAGACATTAGATCTAGCTGGTCTGTCATAATATAATAGAGACAGTATATCTAGCTGGTCTGTCATAATATAATAGAGACAGTAGATCTAGCTGGTCTGTCATAATATAATAGAGACAGTAGATCTAGCTGGTCTGTCATACTATAACAGATACTGTAGATCTAGCTGGTCTGTCATAATATAATAGAGACATTAGATCTAGCTGGTCTGTCATAATATAATAGAGACAGTATATCTAGCTGGTCTGTCATAATATAATAGAGACAGTAGATCTAGCTGGTCTGTCATAATATAATAGAGACAGTAGATCTAGCTGGTCTGTCATAATATAATAGAGACAGTAGATCTAGCTGGTCTGTCATAATATAATAGAGACATTAGATCTAGCTGGTCTGTCATAATATAATAGAGGCAGTAGATCTAGCTGGTCTGTCATTATATAATAGATACTGTAGATCTAGCTGGTCTGTCATAATATAATAGAGACATTAGATCTAGCTGGTCTGCCATAATGTAATAGAGACATTAGATCTAGCTGGTCTGTCATAATATAATAGAGACAGTATATCTAGCTGGTCTGTCATAATATAATAGAGACAGTAGATCTTGCTGGTCTGTCATAATATAATAGAGACATTAGATCTAGCTGGTCTGTCATAATATAATAGAGACAGTATATCTAGCTGGTCTGTCATTATATAATAGATACTGTAGATCTAGCTGGTCTGTCATAATATAATAGAGACATTAGATCTAGCTGGTCTGTCATAATATAATAGAGACAGTAGATCTAGCTGGCCTGTCATACTATAACATATACTGTAGATCTAGCTGGTCTGTCATAATATAATAGAGACATTAGATCTAGCTGGTCTGTCATAATATAATAGAGACAGTATATCTAGCTGGTCTGTCATAATATAATAGAGACATTAGATCTAGCTGGTCTGTCATAATATAATAGAGACATTAGATCTAGCTGGTCTGTCATAATATAATAGAGACAGTAGATCTAGCTGGCCTGTCATAATATAATAGATACTGTAGATCTAGCTGGTCTGCCATAATATAATAGAGACATTAGATCTAGCTGGTCTGTCATAATATAATAGAGACAGTAGATCTAGCTGGTCTGTCATAATATAATAGAGACAGTAGATCTAGCTGGTCTGTCATAATATAATAGAGACAGTAGATCTAGCTGGTCTGTCATAATATAATAGAGACATTAGATCTAGCTGGTCTGTCATAATATAATAGAGGCAGTAGATCTAGCTGGTCTGTCATTATATAATAGATACTGTAGATCTAGCTGGTCTGTCATAATATAATAGAGACATTAGATCTAGCTGGTCTGTCATAATATAATAGAGACAGTATATCTAGCTGGTCTGTCATAATATAATAGAGACAGTAGATCTAGCTGGTCTGTCATAATATAATAGAGACAGTAGATCTAGCTGGTCTGTCATACTATAACAGATACTGTAGATCTAGCTGGTCTGTCATAATATAATAGAGACATTAGATCTAGCTGGTCTGTCATAATATAATAGAGACAGTATATCTAGCTGGTCTGTCATAATATAATAGAGACAGTAGATCTAGCTGGTCTGTCATAATATAATAGAGACAGTAGATCTAGCTGGTCTGTCATAATATAATAGAGACAGTAGATCTAGCTGGTCTGTCATAATATAATAGAGACATTAGATCTAGCTGGTCTGTCATAATATAATAGAGGCAGTAGATCTAGCTGGTCTGTCATTATATAATAGATACTGTAGATCTAGCTGGTCTGTCATAATATAATAGAGACATTAGATCTAGCTGGTCTGCCATAATGTAATAGAGACATTAGATCTAGCTGGTCTGTCATAATATAATAGAGACAGTATATCTAGCTGGTCTGTCATAATATAATAGAGACAGTAGATCTTGCTGGTCTGTCATAATATAATAGAGACATTAGATCTAGCTGGTCTGTCATAATATAATAGAGACAGTATATCTAGCTGGTCTGTCATTATATAATAGATACTGTAGATCTAGCTGGTCTGTCATAATATAATAGAGACATTAGATCTAGCTGGTCTGTCATAATATAATAGAGACAGTAGATCTAGCTGGCCTGTCATACTATAACATATACTGTAGATCTAGCTGGTCTGTCATAATATAATAGAGACATTAGATCTAGCTGGTCTGTCATAATATAATAGAGACAGTATATCTAGCTGGTCTGTCATAATATAATAGAGACATTATATCTAACTGGTCTGTCATAATATAATAGAGACAGTAGATCTTGCTGGTCTGTCATAATATAATAGAGACATTAGATCTAGCTGGTCTGTCATAATATAATAGAGACATTATATCTAGCTGGTCTGTCATAATATAATAGAGACAGTAGATCTAGCTGGTCTGTCATAATATAATAGATAAATTAGATCTAGCTGGTTTGTCATTATATAATAGAGACAGTAGATCTAGCTGGTCTGTCATAATGTAATAGAGACATTAGATCTAGCTGGTCTGTCATAATATAATAGAGACATTAGATCTAGCTGGTATGTCATAATATAATAGAGACAGTATATCTAGCTGGTCTGTCATAATATAATAGAGACAGTAGATCTAGCTGACCTGTCATAATATAATAGAGACATTAGATCTAGCTGGTCTGTCATAATATAATAGAGACATTAGATCTAGCTGGTCTGTCATAATATAATAGAGACATTAGATCTAGCTGGTATGCCATAATGTAATAGAGACATTAGATCTAGCTGGTCTGTCATAATGTAATAGAGACATTAGATCTAGCTGGTCTGTCATAATGTAATAGAGACATTAGATCTAGCTGGTCTGTCATAATATAATAGAGACATTAGATCTAGCTGGTCTGTCATAATATAATAGAGGCAGTAGATCTAGCTGGTCTGTCATTATATAATAGATACTGTAGATCTAGCTGGTCTGTCATAATATAATAGAGACATTAGATCTAGCTGGTCTGTCATAATATAATAGAGACAGTATATCTAGCTGGTCTGTCATAATATAATAGAGACATTAGATCTAGCTGGTCTGTCATAATATAATAGAGACAGTAGATCTAGCTGGTCTGTCATACTATAATAGAGACAGTAGATCTAGCTGGTCTGTCATAATATAATAGAGACATTAGATCTAGCTGGTCTGTCATAATATAATAGAGACAGTATATCTAGCTGGTCTGTCATAATATAATAGAGACAGTAGATCTAGCTGGTCTGTCATAATATAATAGAGACAGTAGATCTAGCTGGTCTGTCATAATATAATAGAGACAGTAGATCTAGCTGGTCTGTCATAATATAATAGAGACATTAGATCTAGCTGGTCTGTCATAATATAATAGAGGCAGTAGATCTAGCTGGTCTGTCATTATATAATAGATACTGTAGATCTAGCTGGTCTGTCATAATATAATAGAGACATTAGATCTAGCTGGTCTGCCATAATGTAATAGAGACATTAGATCTAGCTGGTCTGTCATAATATAATAGAGACAGTATATCTAGCTGGTCTGTCATAATATAATAGAGACAGTTGATCTTGCTGGTCTGTCATAATATAATAGAGACATTAGATCTAGCTGGTCTGTCATAATATAATAGAGACAGTATATCTAGCTGGTCTGTCATTATATAATAGATACTGTAGATCTAGCTGGTCTGTCATAATATAATAGAGACATTAGATCTAGCTGGTCTGTCATAATATAATAGAGACAGTAGATCTAGCTGGCCTGTCATACTATAATATATACTGTAGATCTAGCTGGTCTGTCATAATATAATAGAGACATTAGATCTAGCTGGTCTGTCATAATATAATAGAGACAGTATATCTAGCTGGTCTGTCATAATATAATAGAGACATTAGATCTAGCTGGTCTGTCATAATATAATAGAGACATTAGATCTAGCTGGTCTGTCATAATATAATAGAGACAGTAGATCTAGCTGGCCTGTCATACTATAATAGATACTGTAGATCTAGCTGGTCTGCCATAATATAATAGAGACATTAGATCTAGCTGGTCTGTCATAATATAATAGAGACAGTATATCTAGCTGGTCTGTCATAATATAATAGAGACAGTAGATCTAGCTGGTCTGTCATAATATAATAGAGACAGTAGATCTAGCTGGTCTGTCATAATATAATAGAGACATTAGATCTAGCTGGTCTGTCATAATATAATAGAGGCAGTAGATCTAGCTGGTCTGTCATTATATAATAGATACTGTAGATCTAGCTGGTCTGTCATAATATAATAGAGACATTAGATCTAGCTGGTCTGTCATAATATAATAGAGACAGTATATCTAGCTGGTCTGTCATAATATAATAGAGACAGTAGATCTAGCTGGTCTGTCATAATATAATAGAGACAGTAGATCTAGCTGGTCTGTCATACTATAACAGATACTGTAGATCTAGCTGGTCTGTCATAATATAATAGAGACATTAGATCTAGCTGGTCTGTCATAATATAATAGAGACAGTATATCTAGCTGGTCTGTCATAATATAATAGAGACAGTAGATCTAGCTGGTCTGTCATAATATAATAGAGACAGTAGATCTAGCTGGTCTGTCATAATATAATAGAGACAGTAGATCTAGCTGGTCTGTCATAATATAATAGAGACATTAGATCTAGCTGGTCTGTCATAATATAATAGAGGCAGTAGATCTAGCTGGTCTGTCATTATATAATAGATACTGTAGATCTAGCTGGTCTGTCATAATATAATAGAGACATTAGATCTAGCTGGTCTGCCATAATGTAATAGAGACATTAGATCTAGCTGGTCTGTCATAATATAATAGAGACAGTAGATCTAGCTGGTCTGTCATAATATAATAGAGACAGTAGATCTAGCTGGTCTGTCATAATATAATAGAGACATTAGATCTAGCTGGTCTGTCATAATATAATAGAGACAGTAGATCTAGCTGGTCTGTCATTATATAATAGATACTGTAGATCTAGCTGGTCTGTCATAATATAATAGAGACATTAGATCTAGCTGGTCTGTCATAATATAATAGAGACAGTAGATCTAGCTGGCCTGTCATAATATAATAGATACTGTAGATCTAGCTGGTCTGTCATAATATAATAGAGACATTAGATCTAGCTGGTCTGTCATAATATAATAGAGACAGTAGATCTAGCTGGTCTGTCATAATATAATAGAGACATTATATCTAACTGGTCTGTCATAATATAATAGAGACAGTAGATCTAGCTGGTCTGTCATAATATAATAGAGACATTAGATCTAGCTGGTCTGTCATAATATAATAGAGACAGTATATCTAGCTGGTCTGTCATAATATAATAGAGACAGTAGATCTAGCTGGTCTGTCATAATATAATATAT